>NW_020174290.1:0-151 GCF_003031525.2 Neophocaena asiaeorientalis asiaeorientalis
TTTATTTTTGGCTGCGTTGGGTATTCGTTGCTGCACACAGGTTTTCTCTAGTTGCACGCAGGCTTTCTGTAGTTGTGGTGAGCGGGGACTACTCTTTGTTGCGGTGCAAAGGCTTCTCATTGCAGTGGCTTCTCTTGTTGTGGAGCACAGG
>NW_020174290.1:298-3333 GCF_003031525.2 Neophocaena asiaeorientalis asiaeorientalis
GCCACCAGGGAAGCCCAAGAAAATACAGAAAGCTTTTAATGTATGCCACGGGGCATGTGATTAGCAGTTCAGATTTTAGAGAAATGCTGCAGTTAACTAGAAGTGTTACGGAATATTATTTTACATGGGTGGCACTATTTGAAAGCTCCAGGCATGAGGGAAAACAGGGCACAACGGAGAGCCTAGGGTCTGGTGACTGAGGCAGAGACCACAAAGGGGAATGAGATAGGAGAGTGTATTATCTACTGCTGTGTAAGAAATTACCCCCTAATTTAATGGTTTCTAACAATAAAAATGTATTTTCTAACAGTTTTTGGGAGTCAGGGATCAGAGTGTGACTTAGTTAAGTGCCTCTGCCTAACATCAATACTGAAATTATAGTCTGTAGGCCACCTGGGGCTCTGGTCACACCTATAGACTCAAAGTGAGGAGGGATAAATCCAGTTACAAGTCCATTCATGTGGTTGTTGGCAAGTCTCTGTCCCTCGACACATGCGCCTCCTACAGGGCTGCTCGACAAGGTGGCCTAACATGGTGATCAAATCCAAGAAAGCATGAGAGAAAGCAGCCAAGATGGAAGCCAGTCTTTTTACAGCCTAATCTTGGAAATGACAAGTCACCCCTTCTGCTATTTTATGTTACAAAGGACTCCATAAGTCCAGCCTCCACCACCCACAGCCCCTCCCTCTGTGACCCACACCACCACACACACACATGCACACTCCATCCTTCCGATCTTCTACATCTCACTGTCTATTGTTTCTGTTCCCAGGGTGACCATAAGCTGTGGCTGAACCATAAAAATCTTCACGTACGCACAAGCTGACAGTGCTTTGCAAAACGCCCATACTGTGCCCCTCTTACTCCCTGTCTGACGACTTCTTTGTTTGAGCCATTACAGGACCTCTTCTGGCACGTTCCTTTGCACAACCTGAAAGTATGTGGGAGTTAATGTCCCAAGGGATAAACTTTGAACAGTAGGATTCAGTAATTTGTGGGTAAATTCAGTCCTATTTATCCCTTCCAATAGAAGGACCCAAAATGAAGCTAGTATGGATTTTTGAGAGTAATCATGGTATTCTGCAATTTGTCTTACTTAGTGGTAGGCAGTTCAATAATCTATACTTGTATCATCTCTCCCTTCCTCCTTGCCACTTTGTCTTTCACTTCTGCTCCCTAGAAATGAACATAACTCCTCTGCCTCAGGCTCAGCTTTCTGGAAAGACTAAGCTACCAGTTTGTACTTAGAATGCTAATCTTCAAGGTGGAATTTCGGAACTGAATTTTACCCTCAACTGAAAGCAATAAGAACACCATGTAACAGTACAATCACTAAAGATTTTATGTGTCATTTGGATGAGGTATAGGTGGAAGGTGAAGAGTTCAGATCTATAATGGCTAAGGCACTTGAGCAGTATGACAGCAAAAAATAATTATAAGAACTGTGAAGTGGGTTGGCTTTTTATAAACTGCTAACCATAAGAATGTACTGTAAACCGTTGTTATTTTTAACCAAATTCTAGTATAAAAATATGTGACCTTCAAAAATTAGAAGTTTGCATTCCTATATCCCTTACCTAGAGTTTCCAGGTTTCATTATTTGCTATGTATCCTTTATCTCTCACCCTCGGTCTACCTAAACATACACTCACAACAATACACATTTTGATTACATATTTATCAATTATTTAAAACTAAGTTTCTGATACCTTACACAAATATTTTAGCTTGTATTTCATTTTTTTAAAGATATTTTATCTAATTGTAATGTAATTATCACATCCATAAAATTTAAGCCTGATATACAAAATGTTCTTTAATATTTATGTCATGTGTTCAATATAATAATTTTCCCCAAATATGCCACTGAATATTTTTCTAGTTGTTTTTACTTCTTAGTTCTGATCCAAGATCTAATAAAAGATCACATATTGAATTTTCTGGTCATCTAGAACAACCCATATTCCTTTTATTTTTATAACGACGTTTTCACAGTTGTGACTGTGAGAATTTTCTTCACTTACTTCCAAATACCAGGAATGAACTTGACTAAGGGCTCCAAATCCACCACTCTGAAATCCAACTCTGTGATAACACTGAGGTCACAGGCTATCTACGGGACTCCTCTTAGAGCCGATGTTGCCAGTAACAATGTCCCTTTATTTTCCATTCTTGATATTGAAATTTTTAATTCTTATAGGAAGCTCTTCTCCCTTTTTTTTGGTCACTGTAACTAGAAGTTTGTCAATTTTATTGAACTTTTCAAAGAATATGCTTTTATTTGCACTGATTTTTTTATTTTTCTATTTTCAATTTCATTAATTTCTTCTCCATTCTTTATTACTTCTTTCTACTTGTTTTGGGTTTAGTTTTCTCTATTTTTCTTTAAAAATTTCTTAAGATGGGGCTTCGCTGGTGGTGCAGTGGTTGAGAGTCTGCCTGCCAATGCAGGGGACACGGGTTCGTGCCCTGGTCCAGGAAGATCCCACATGCCGCAGAGCGGCTGGGCCCATGAGCCATGGCCACTGAGCCTACGCGTCCAGAGCCTGTGCTCCACAACGGGAGAGGCCACAACAGTGAGAGGCCCGCGTACCACACACACACAAAAAAAATTTCTTAAGATGAAAAATTAAATTATTGATCTGAGTCATTTCTTCTTTCCTAATATAAGTATTCAATACTATAAATGACCCTGAAAGCACTGCTATAGCTGTATCCCTCATATTTTGATGTGTTGTTTTTAATCTCTATTTCATACAGACTGTTTTTTCATTGGTTTTAGACTTCCCCTTTAACCCTGGGTTATTTAGAAATGGGATGTTTAATATCTAAAGATTTGAGAATTTTTTAGATTTATTCCTGTTTGACTTAT
Organism: Neophocaena asiaeorientalis asiaeorientalis; assembly: GCF_003031525.2. Classification (NCBI taxonomy): domain Eukaryota; kingdom Metazoa; phylum Chordata; class Mammalia; order Artiodactyla; family Phocoenidae; genus Neophocaena; species Neophocaena asiaeorientalis. Next base: position 3,171 of record NW_020174290.1, read on the forward strand.
AGCTAAATTCTATTATGCTATTAAAATGTAGCTATGATTTCTACTCTTTTAAATTGTTTGAGATATTTTTATTGGCTTATTATATGGTCTATCTTGTTGAATATTCACATGTCTTTGAAAATAATGTGTATTCTACTGTTGGGTGAATTGTTCTATAAATGTC
>NW_020174291.1:0-441 GCF_003031525.2 Neophocaena asiaeorientalis asiaeorientalis
TTTCCATCCCCTCACTTTCAGTGTGTATGTGTCCCTAGGTTGGAAGTGGGTCTCTGGTAGACAGCAGATATATGGGTCTTCTTTTTGTATCCATTCAGCCAGTCTGTGTCTTTTGGTGGGAGCATTTAATCCATTTACATTTAAGGTAATTATCGTTATGTATGTTAATTACCATTTTCTTAATTGTTTTGGGTTTGTTATTGTAGGTCTTTTCCTTCTCTTGTGTTTCTTGCCTAGAGAAGTTCCTTTAGAATTGTTTTGGGTTTGTTACTGTAGGTCTTTTCCTTCTCTTGTGTTTCTTGCCTAGAGAAGTTCCTTTAGCATTTGTTGTAAAGCTGCTTTGGTGGTACTGAACTCTCTCAGCTTTTGCTTGTCTGTAACGGTTTTAATTTCTCCACCCAACCTGAATGAGATCCTTGCTGGGTAGAGTAGTCTTGGTTG
>NW_020174292.1:0-283 GCF_003031525.2 Neophocaena asiaeorientalis asiaeorientalis
TTGACATCGTGGGATTAAACACATAGCTATTTCCTAGATTCAGCAAGGACACCTGGACAGGGAGAGTGCTTCAGGGCGGCTTCCAAAACGCGGTGCAGCCCCACCAGGGAACAGTATTTGGCAACAAAAGGGAATGGAGCCCTGATCCACACTGCAACTCGGACAAATCTCAAAAACATGATGCTGAGTGAGATAAGCCAGACGCAGAAGGCCACAGATTGCACGACTCCAAGTACATGAAATGTCTAGAACAGACAAATCTATAGAGACAGAGAACAGATTC
>NW_020174292.1:374-877 GCF_003031525.2 Neophocaena asiaeorientalis asiaeorientalis
TGGTGATGGTTGCACAACCTTGTGACTGCACGAAAAACCACTAAGTAGGGCACTTTAAAATGGCACAGTTTATGGTATGTGAAGCATATCTCAATTTTTTAAAACCGGGGTAATTTTCAGGACAAACCCAGTTGACCTGTACACTACAGGGCTGCCCCACACTGCAGACAGGCACCTTTGCACAGGACGGAGCTCACCTCCTGCAGTGGTTCTCTGGTGTCCTGCCCGAGCTCCAGGTGGCCTGGAAATGTCACACTCACCGGGGCAGTGCCCGATCTCCTGACAGCACTGAGGCTGGCACACAGGAGCCACTCAGGAGACCTCTGCCTGGCTCCATGTCCCACCCACTGAACTGTGGGGCTTGTCCCCCAGGGGTTGGCCCAGCCAGCTCCCTTCTTCTTTCCCTCTCCCTCCCTGAACCCCTTGAGCTTTAACGAAATAAAAAGAGTGCCCTCCAGATGAAAAATGTTGAGGATTCCACAGCTCCACAAGCAACTTTTCAG
>NW_020174293.1:0-483 GCF_003031525.2 Neophocaena asiaeorientalis asiaeorientalis
CTACAACAATAAAAACCAGGATTCAATAATGGACAAAAGACAAATACACATTTCTCCAAAGAAGATATGCAAATTGTGAATAAGCACAAGAAGAGATGTTCTACATTACAAATAATTAGGACAAGCAAATTAAAAAGTAGAAAGAGATAACACTCCACACCTATTAGTATGGCACCCTCAGTAATAGTGAGGATGTGGAGAAACTGAAAACCCATGTGCACTATTGGTAAGAATATAAAATGTTATAGCTACTGTGGAAAACAATATGACAATATCTCATAAAATTAGAATTGTCATATGACACAGTAGTTCCACTTCTGGGTATATACCCAAAGGAATTAATAGGGTCTTGAATATATAGTTGTACACCCATGTTTATGGAAGCATTATTTACAATTGTCAAGAGGTGCAAGAAACTGAAACATAGAGAAATAAATAAGCCATACAGTTGACGCTTGAACAATGCAGAGGCTAGGGGCACAC
>NW_020174294.1:0-724 GCF_003031525.2 Neophocaena asiaeorientalis asiaeorientalis
TAAACAGGTACCTAAGGAAAACTTGTATTCTAATATGGAACTCTCTTGAACACATTTTTTTTTCTTGTAATGGTATGATAGTAGGCCATTTGATTATTTCTATTTTTATGGCTTTAACTTTAGAACAATGAAATATTCATAAATTTTAAAAAGTATTTTTCTTTATTTGATGAGGGTGGGATACTGGAGAAATGAAAGGTCAAACACCTATTGAGGAATCCATACTTGTCTATATATTGTGTACTTTTATTTCAATAACTGATTTAAAATTCCTAAAAGGATGCTATAATAAGTTATTATGCCATTTTACAGACTGAATTAAGTGAATTTCAGGGAGGTATGAAACTTGCCTAAGGCTATCCAGCTGCCAAGTGGTAGAAGTGAGAATTAAATCCAGGTATACCTATTGCCAAAGTTTCTGCTCATCTCTTTACATCATACACTTTTAATAGCCAATGCTTTCCTGCTTACAAATATGACTGAGGTTTCCAGACAGTCAACAGTCCTTTTTAATCAGATAGAAAAATTACTGTTGATCCTCTAAAGACATATTCCTTTTCCATTAAGTGACTTTAGTTGTTCAAATAATACTTCCAGACAGTAGTAATCATACAGTTGGAGACTAAGAACAGAACTCAGGGATGTGTCTAGCACTCAGTAAAGACCAACTGGGCTCACTGATCATATTTATGGTCATTTCCTCTAGACTAACATAATCTTATTA
>NW_020174295.1:0-872 GCF_003031525.2 Neophocaena asiaeorientalis asiaeorientalis
TCTACTTCTAGTTTGCTGGGAAATTTTATGATGAATGGGTATTAGATTTTATCAAATTTTTTTTCTTCTATTGATATGATCGTGTGATTATTTTCTTTAGCCTAGTGATATGATGAGTTATCATTACTGATTTTCAAATGTTGCACACCTGAAATAAAGTCCACTTAGTTGTGGTATATAATTCCTTTTATACATTGTTACATTTGTTTTGCTTATACTTAGTTGGGGAATTTGCATCTATGTTCATGAGAGATATTGGTGGTCAATTCTCCTTTCTTTTAATTTCTTTTTCTGGTTTTGACATTAGAGTGATGCTGGCCTCATAGAATGAATTAGGAAGTGTCCTCTCTACTTCTGTTTTCTGGAAGAGATTGTAGAGAATTGTTTTCATGTCTTCCTTAAATTTTTGTTAGAATTCATCAGTGGAATCATCTGGGCCTGGTGCTGTCTTTATTGGAAGCTTATTAATTATAGATTAAATTTCTTTAATAGATACAAACCTATTCTGATTATCTATTTATCCTTGTATAGTTTGGGGAAATTGTATCTTCAAGCAATTTGTCGATTTAACTTTTCAACTTTGTAGGCCTAGAGTTGTTTATAATATTCATTTATTATCCTTTTAATGTCCGTGGAATCAGTAGTGATGGCCCTTCCTTCATTTCTGCTATTAGTGAATTTAATTGGTGTTTTCTCTCTTTTTATTTTCCTTGAGTAGCCTGGTTAGAATGTTATCTTGTTTCTTCTTTTGGATATGTTCAAAGAAACAGCTTCTGGTTTTGTTGTTTTTCTCTATTTTTTTTCCCTTTCTTCAGTGTCAATTGATTTCTGCTTTGATTTATCATTTCTTTTTCCTCTGCTTTTTTTCTCTT
>NW_020174296.1:0-1009 GCF_003031525.2 Neophocaena asiaeorientalis asiaeorientalis
TGACCCTCTGCTCATGAGATTCTTTTTATGGTATATCCCAGGAAATGTGGGCTTCCATCCCCAATAAATTTTGGGGTTGGAGGACACAAAAGCTTTTGCTCAGACCTAAATTCTGTCTGAAAATAAGGGAAATATTATAAGCCCTTTGTAACCTCTCCAAGAGCAGAAGTGATTTACAGCTGTGGCATTGAGCCATAATTCCTCGGTCTCATTTGAGAAGAGTTCAGTTAGAAACAGTGTCTTGATTTTTGTTTCTTTGGTTTCTTCCCTGTTTTCTTGTCTTGCTTACCAACTATCCATTTTACTTCATGAGTTAGTATGGCAGCGGGCTGAGTGTTCCCTGGAGCTCATTAAATGAACTGTTTTTCCTTAAATGACGTTTGCCTCCTCGTTTTCAGCCCCTCTTCTTTCCTGTGCCCTTTACTGTAACCAGAGCTCAGCAAAGCTGAGTGGCTTTGTGCAGACCTTACTTAGGGTCAGCCATTTTTTCTTCATTCTTTTATTCATGGCTCCTCCATTTCATTGTTTGCCTTCTCGAAATGTGTTGAAATCGTTCTGTGGTTGATGTCTTCCAAAATATCTTGGCTTTTATTGGTTGATTAATTTTGGTATTTCTACAGTTTTATTTAGATATGGTTTCAGGAGGAACAGAAAGTAAATATATTTCCTAGTCTGCCATCTTGAACTGAAAATCCCTGTTTATTTTAGCATCCAATGTTCCTATGGGAAAACACCCAACCATGGCATTAATAGATGTAAAACTCAAGGTTTCAGCTTTTCTTGAGCAATCACTAAGTATTTAATATGTGGTCATTTCTAATGGGGAAATAATAACTATCTCATGACGTTGATTTGAAGATTAAATTAGATAATGAGCATGATAATGTTTTGTAAGATTTAAAAATCTGTAGAAATGTTTTCCGTTATTATTTGATTTGTTGCTATTTCAACTTCACTTGACAGTTGTTTATGACCTTGCCTATGTGAGAAAATGCCCTCTGGGTTACTT
>NW_020174296.1:1077-1253 GCF_003031525.2 Neophocaena asiaeorientalis asiaeorientalis
TTCAGGAACTAACTGACTCATGTATTCCTCTTCCAAATTTTGTTGAGGACCTCCTACCAGCCACATGCTTTACATCAGGTGTTGCAAAGCATTTTCTGGATTTTAAATATCTTAGGCTTTGTGAGCCATATACAATTTCTGTAGCTTCTCCTCCTCTTTCTTCTTCAACAAGCTTT
>NW_020174297.1:0-1090 GCF_003031525.2 Neophocaena asiaeorientalis asiaeorientalis
AAACGAAATTTAGTTATTTGTAATGAGGTGGATGGACCTAGGGTGTGTCATATAGAGTGAAGTAAGGTGAAAGAGAAAAATAAATACCATATGGTAACACATATATATGGAATCTAAGGAAGAAAAAAATGGTAATGAAGAACCTAGGGGCAAGGCGGGAATAAAGACACAGACCTACTACAGAATGGACTTGAGTATATGGGGAGGGGGAAGTGTAAGCTGTGACAAAATGAAAGAGTGGCATGGACATATATACAATACAAAATGTAAAATAGGTAGCTAGTGGGAAGCAGCCGCATAGCACAGGGAGATCAACAAAAACAAACACACAACCCAATTAAAAAATGGGCTGAAGACCTTAATAGACGTTTCTCCAAAGAAGACATACAGATGGCCAGTAGACACATGAAGAGATACTCAACATCACTAAGTATTAGAGAAATGTAAATCAAGACTACAATGAGGTACCACCACACACCAGTGAGAATGGCCATCATTAAAAAATCTACAAATAAAATTGCTGGATACAGTGCAGAGAAAAGGGAACACTCTCACACTGTTTATGGTAATGAAAGTTGGTGCAGCCATTATGAAAAAGAGTGTTGAGGTTCCTCAGAAAGCTAAAAATAGAATTACCATATGATCCAGCAATCCCACTCCTGGGTGTTTATCTGGACACAACTATAATTCAAAAAGATACATGCACTTCTATGTTCATAACAGCACTATTCACAATAGCCAAAACTTGGAAACAACATCCATGTTCATCGACAGATGAATGGATAAAGAAGATGTGATACAAGTATACAATGGAGTATCACTCAGCCATTAAAAAATGAAATGGTGCCATTTGCAGCAACATGTATTCAACTAGAGATTATCATACTAAGTGAAGTAAGTCAGAAAGAGAAAGACATATGTCATATGATATCACTTATATATGGAATCAAAAATTATGGCACAAATGAACCTATCTGTAAAAAAGAAACAGACTCACAGATATAGAGACTTGTGGTTTCCAAGGGAGAAGTGGAGGCGGGGAGGGAAACACTGGGAGTTTGGGGTTAGCAGATGTAAACTATTATATATA
>NW_020174298.1:0-866 GCF_003031525.2 Neophocaena asiaeorientalis asiaeorientalis
TGAAAATATTGAAGGAATTAAGAGAAGCTATCGACAGAAATGTGGATTACTATAAAAAGGAACTAGAAACTACAAGGAGGAGCCAAGAAAAATTAGAAAATTCATTTGCAGAGATGAAATCTGAACTAAAGGCAATGAATAGCAGAATGAATAATGCAGAAGAAGGAATAAATGATCTGGAAGATAGAATAATGGAAATCAGCCAATCAGAAGAGCAGACAGAAAGCCAAATTAAAAAAAAATGAAAGCAATATAAGAGACCTATGGGATAATATAAAGCATGCCAGTCTATGCATAATAGGGATTCCAGAAGGAGAAGAAAGATAAAAGGGGATCAAAAATGTAGTTGAAGAAATTATGGCTGAAAACTTCCCAAACCTAAAGAAGGAAACAGATATCCAGGTACAGGAAGCACAGAGAGACCCATACAAGATAAACCCAAACAGACCTACACCAAGACATATTATAATTAAAATGGCAAAAGTTAAAGAGAGGATTCAGAAAACAGCAAGAGAAAAACAAAGAGTTTATTACAAGGAAACCCCCACAAGGCTATCAGCCGATTTCTCTACAGAAATGTTGCATGCCAGAAGGGAGGGGGAAAATATATCCAAAGTCTTGAAAGGGAAAATTCTGCAATCTAAACTACTCTACCCAGGAAGATTAACATTTAGAATAAAAGGAGAGATAAAGAATTTCTCAAACAAAAGCTGAAGGAATACAGCAATACTAAACCTATCCTTAAAAGAAATATTGAAATGTCTTTTCTAAATAGAAAAGAAGCAAGAACCTATAGGAATGAGAAAATCACAATTGGAAAGTGTATCACTTAAATTAAGCTAGTATACAGATTAAAAAAAGAAAAA
>NW_020174299.1:0-1010 GCF_003031525.2 Neophocaena asiaeorientalis asiaeorientalis
TAACCTAAATTCCTAGTCCAGCACTGATAGAATGGGTGTTAGTGTAATAATCGTGTGGGTATTATGATTCGTAATGATAGGAAGGTTATTTCTTTGTATGTTCAAATTGTTTTATTTTTGTGTTGTTTAATGAAGGGAACATAATTAGTGATATGGAGTATGTTAGCTGCAAGTAGAAATATATGCTGAGGACTGCTATGATGGCTTATTCGTGTTGGTAGAATGATGTTATCATTTTTGTTATCTCTTGGATAATTACTCATTTGGGTAAAAACCCTGATAGTGATGGGTGATGTCCTAATGATACTATAGTGGTGTCATGAAGAACCTGGGGGTAAGACAGGAATAAAGACACAGACCTACTAGAGAATGGACTTGAGGATATGGGGAGGGGGAAGGGTAAGCTGTAAAAAAAGAAAAGGATTGTGATGGGAGCTGTTTTATCTCATGTGTGTGATAACGATACTCTCGTAGTACATGATCTGGGCATAAATAAGAAGAAGAGTGTTGTGATGATATAAATTACTATGTTTAGGATTGTTATAATTGGAATGTACTTTATAATAGCTGTTATTCATCCTCTATGGGCAATTGATGAGGAGGGTGTAATTTTTTCCAGGTGAGTATGGCTAAGTCTGTCTTAGCCTCCAGCTATGATTTATAATATCACTATGATTAATAGTATATTTAGCTTGATGGATGGTGACATGTGATATAAAACTGATAGGGGTGTATTTTTATCAGGCTGATAGCATCAGGCCTGTTGTTCATGGGATGCCTTGTGTGACTTCAGACACTCAGAAGTGAAATGGGGAAAGTCCTACTTTTGTGACAAGGGAGATTGTCATGAGGGTGGCTGCTGCTGGATATTGTCACGAGGGTGGCTGCTGCTGGATTAAAGATTTTTGTTATTCATTGTGTTCTTTGACCAGAGTATATTAAATTAATGATAATAGCCATTATAAGTAGTATTGATGCAGTGGAATTTTTAAGGAAATATTTGTTGGATG
>NW_020174300.1:0-441 GCF_003031525.2 Neophocaena asiaeorientalis asiaeorientalis
ACATACACACTCACAAAAAGAGAAAAAAGGGAAATATATATCATTGCTCCCAAAGTCCACCTCCCTAATTTGAGATGATTCGTTGTCTATTCGGGTATTCCACAGATGCTGGGTACATGAAGTTGATTGTGGAGATTTAATCTGCTGCTCCTGAGACTGCTGGGAGAAATTTCCCTTTCTCTTCTTTGTTCGCAAGTTCCCGGGGTTATTGGACCCGCCTCTGCATGTAGGTCGCCTAAGGGCGTCTTTTCTTCGCTCAGACAGGACGGGGTTAAAGGAGCCGCTGATTTGGGGGCTCTGGCTCATTCAGGCCACAAGGACGGAGGGGTATGGAGTGCAGGGCGAGCCTGCAGCAGCAGAGGCCAGTGTGACGTTTCACCAGCCTGAGGTGTGCAGTGCATTCTCCCAAGGAAGTTGTCCCTGGATCACGGGACCCTGGCA
>NW_020174301.1:0-40550 GCF_003031525.2 Neophocaena asiaeorientalis asiaeorientalis
AAGAACTGAAAAATAAATATAGGAAAGTCTAAGGAATACCCATTGCACATTCAAACAGCTTAGTTTTGGCTTTGATGGAGGAGGTTTTTCTCCTTCATCAGGGTAGAGGTAAAGAGATGGAGAGAGCAAAGTTATTGACCAAGATAGCCTTAAAATTCCCCTCAGTTTGACTAAATTTTAGCAAATTTTTTCCCTGACTATAGGTCCCTCCCCTCCCTTTTCTCAGAATTTTACTTTAGAAAAGTTGCAAATTATTTTCTGCTCCTTTTGAAATGTACATAAATCTCCTTAAAAGCCTTTTGCCATTTTAGGATCCAGAGAATGTCTTAATCAAGGACCTGGGAATTGTTCCTTTGTAAAATTGATCAAGGAAGATAACACTCCTATCTCCGAATTTATATGTGGAAATAGAAACCTGATATAGGTGTGTGCCTTGCTCAAAGCTGTAAACTACCTCCTGTCTTGAAGATATAAGTAAGTTTACTTTTCCTTTGGGTAAGGCCAAACACAAGTGGCTTATGATTCCTCCACCTACCTCTTAACTCCCCAGTCATTTGTTTCAGCAGTGTTGAATTCAATCTCTCCCTTACTGCAATAGTCTTAAATAAAATCTTACTTACTTATCTTTGCATGGTACAATTTTACTTTGACATTATCTGTCCTCAGAGGTTTGTGCAGTTTGTTCCTGTGAAAGGCTTAAGAGACTAATCAAGGTACAGGCAAAGTCAGCTGGTTCAGTATACTCAGTGGTAGACTTCTCAAACATCCTGCCCCACCCTGCACCCACCCCACCCTCCTCTTCAAAGACATCACCTACAAGTGGCAATAATATAATCAGAATCCCTATTGGAGACTTAGTCTACAGCTACACCAACCAATATGCTATCCCACTGCCATGAGTGACCATCAAGTGTTTGAAATGTGGCTAGTCTTGGGTGTCCTGTAAATGTAAAATGTACTGCATATTTTTGCATTTATTACATGTTGAAATGGTAATATTTGTAGTACTGTGTTAAATAAAACATATCATAGAAATTAATGTCACCTGTTTATTTTTAGTCTTTTCAATGTGGCCACTAGAAAATTTTAAATTATATATGCAGCTCATTTTATGTTTCTATTGGATAGTGTTGGTCTAGAGACAGCCTTTTAATTTAAAGCCAGAAGTAGTTTACTATGTTTGCCTCTAGAAGCTGAGCCAGAGCAGCTTTTGTGAATAAAAGAGGAAGAAGATGTCTATAGAGGAGGCAGCAGGAGATGGTAGATAAAGAAAAGGTTTTGGTATAAGGGTAATAACCAGGGTTTAAACCCTAGGCTCCACCGCTTTCTGCTGTGCAACTAGGAACAAATTATCTCATCTTGGTAAACATCAATTTTCCATCCTTAAAACTAGATCATTATACCTCTTGCTGAGTCCTTAAAAATATTCACTGGGACAATTTATATGAAGTGTTTAGTAAATGCATGTTTAATAAAGAGTAAACTAAGGAAAAATCTATGCCAACAAAAGACTCACTAGAGGACATGCTGCATCCCAGTAATGTTTTTCCATATCTCTCTTTTTTAAGAAAAAATTAATTTTTCCTTGGTAATAAGGATCAATCACTCCAACCAGTGGTTACTCCATTCACTGCTTATTGATTCATCAGCATGAAAAGCCCAAAATTGTTAAGTGGCAGTCTCAGCATCCCGTTAATAGAATAATGTTATTTTGTCACCTGTTGGAAGTATTCCTCCACTGGGAACAAAATTTCTAAAGCTAAAGAACCCAAATCTGTGTATTAGTAAGGAAAAACTTTTCTAATGGACCATTGGGGCCACAGCTAGAATAACACCCACCATTTGCATGACTTGATCCCTGGATCTATGAATTCTGGGAGTAGGAGAAAGATTGCTGTATGTTTATCAGAGATTCAGAGAATATAACACCCTAAAGGCTACAAACTCAGAGCCTTAAAGTGTTTTCATCCTCTGATGCTATCAGTTGATGCATCTTTAAAATGCTGTCTTTTAATCTGTCAAGCCAGCTGCTTCATGATGTTGGAGAATGTGGTAAGAGCAACGAATTGCATTGGTTTGAATCTACTACCTTACATTATTTTCTCTAAAATGAGTTCCCTAGTCAGAAGCAACACTAAGTGGTATGCATGACAGTGTCTTCAAATGGGGGTTTTGGCAGAATCACTGTAGTCAGGAAATAAAATATGTAATAAAAATAAGTGCCTATTTCAATGAGAAGAAAGTACCATCTCATTCATAATGGAAATAGTCCAGTGTAATCAGTTAGCCACTTAGTGGCTTGTTGGTCTCCCTGGCTAACTGTGGGCTCAGTGTTAGTTTGTGCTGTTGGCAGGTTGAGTTCCCATCAGTAGCTGTAGCCATATTAGCCTTGATGAAGTGAAATCCAAGTTTCTGAGACCATATATAAACTCTAACCCTGTCACCATGGCCAACTAGTTCATGAGCCCATTGGGCAAGGACAGGGAGGGCTGGGGAGAGACGGTAGCTAACATTCATTAAATATTTTATCGTATGTACTTGATTATTGATACTAATAAGAGTCTCTCTAAGCTGAGGTTTCTCTTTAGCAAAGAGTAACCCAAGCCCATTGTCACTAGTTTTACCATTGTCTTCCGTCTAAATATTTGAGCATCCAGACACACCATTAGTCACTGTCCACAAATTAGAGTAGTTCCATGCCTTTGGACATGTTTCCTTAGAGGCAAAATTCACTGTCTTCTGGGTTGAGCACATCTTTTATTATAAATCAACTCAAGTATTTAACGTTTGGGGAAACTTCCTCTGCAGTAAACCAAGTACATTTTGGCATCTGCTTGATTCAATGCAGACCACCCCTTAGTTCAGTTTTCAGATATTTGACTAAGAAGGCTAATAGACCTATTCTGCACAGCTCCAGCTTATTAAATCCAGGAGTTTTGGCAGATACACCCATTTGGAACAGTTGCTTTAACTCAACAATATATTCTTTCCATTCTGATCCCCAATCCTCATAATCCATTCCCATATGTATTCCAGTTCTGATGAAGTAAATTAGCAAAATCTTATAATTCTGCTGATTTACAGTCCCTTCTCAGGGCTCACACCTTGGATCCATTCTCCTGGGGCCTATCAGTACTAAATCTGGTTATAAACCTAGATGTCATGAGATATTGTGTGGATATGTTTTGGGCAGGATCCCTATTAATTCACAAGGCAACTATTTCAAGAGAACCTGTTACAAGTTCTTCAGGAAGAGTAAAAAGAATCCATTCACGTAGGGCAGAATGAGCTGCTTCTACTAGTAACTGAGATTCCGCAGAGCTTCAAAGTGCTCGGTCTCAGCTGAATTTTCCATTGTGTCTATATTACAATTTCCAATGTGCCACTCCTTCCCAACAATATTCTAATATTAACATAAGAGAACCTATAAAGTTTATTAGTCTTGTGTTTTAGGTTTTTAGCAATCTTAATGCTGAGACTAGAGGAGATATGTGTTACTTTCAGGGCAGAATAGAAGTATTCCGGTTTCTTATTCAAATGTTTATCTGGGAATTTGAAGCCCTGAGCTCCACTTTTGTTTTCTCCCATAAGTACATGAGCACTCTTAGAAGCACCCACACAAACCCACAGTTATTACACTCTTTATTTCTACTGAGTTGTTATTTAGCTCTGTGGTAACAGCTGGTTGATCACCCAAAGCCTTGCCTTCTGAAAGCATTTACTCCAAGTGGCTAAAGGTCTCAATTTTAGTAACTCTTGCCAAGGCCTAACAGATACTAGGAATGTCCTGTTTACTCCCCATCAGTGGTGTCATTAGTCCAGCTAAATCTTTTCAGATGAATAAACCAAGTCCATATTTCTATCCTTAAGTTTCTCTTTCCATGGAACCACTTCTGATACCAAAACCTACATCTTTGAATCTTTAGTCATGGAGTATTAAGAGATTAAAGAAGTGATTTTAGATATTAGCTCTGTGGCAAGAGCTGGAGAGATAAAAGTCAGAAATCGAGTCAGAGAATTAGAGAAAGTATCATTAATTGTTCCTCTGAGGCACTGGCACAGTTGAACACGTCAGAGCTTCCGGTGAAATCTGAAAAGGCAAGCAAAATCCACCTGCTAAAATAGATCTAGAAGGGTGAGCTCATGGGGACTGTGACAGGAAGGTGTGCTGTTATGTAATTACCATCTCTGTGGTTCTGCAGTTGTTCATCTAGTAGAGGGCTGATAGAAGCTAGGTCTGCAGTCTGGAAAATAATCAAGATACAAAGCGGAGGATATCAGAGACAAACTGGACATGCTAATCTATAGCTATAGCTGTTATGTAAGCATATCTGCCCAAGACAGCCTTCTGATATTAATGGCATTTGCTGTATTTCTTCCAATTCTCATGTAACTTTCTCTTTTTGTCATCCCTAATCTGGTATCATACAGAGGTGGGCATTCTGTGATACAAAGCTCAAGCTTAGCTAAGTTCGCCCCTTAACCAAGTTAGCCTGGAGACATCCAGCACATACATAACAATGTTTAGTTAAATAACTAGTCACTGTGTACCTTAGTATGGTCCTGTAGGTACTGCTCAGTTCAAGGTAAAGCTTTCTGTGAACTACATCTGACCTCTCATATACCAGACAATATTTCTCTTTCCAGATTCTGAACTGTACCTCAGGATCTGTTGATCGATCCACATTCTGGAGCCTTCTGACCTCCTACTGAAAAATAGATTACATTCTTTATGTTTTGTATCTGCTGAGTGTAGCTGCTGTTTCCTGACTCAGATGTCTTGATCTTTGTTTGTCAGTTTATTTGTTTTGTTTAATCTATGTGGTTGGATAGCTTCTAGGTCAGTAGCTTCTTGAGAAAAGGTGAGTGAGGGCAGGAGAAGGAGGAGGAAGAGGAGATGGAAATGGAGAAGGAGAAGAGAGATTTCATGTCTGAAATTTCTCTTTATTCTGTGGTCACACGGGACCAGGAGACTTGCTGAATATACAATATTACATTGAGAGTAATTTTTATCATAATGCTATTGAATGCATGTATCTTTTGTTTTCTCTCGCTAATAAGCCTATTGAGATTCCTGATGCCATTCTATTTTCCATCCTATTTTAGCTCTCTGGAAATCCTTATGGTCTTTTTAATTTTTGAATTCTGAAATTTGGCAAGGTATGACTTTGGATCCCTTTTTATGCCTGTATGGAATACTCAGCCTATACTACTTATTCAATCTGTAAACTAATCAATTATTTATTTATTTATTTTTCTCTCAAGCTAGTATTTAAAATAGGAAATCCAGATTAAACTTTAAAAAAAATTCTTATTATTTGTTAAGATGAAACAGACTCAGTATTCTTTCAAACCTACTTTCCATTGTTTGATGCTGTGGAGACCATGATCTGCATGATTTTGATGGTTACCAAACCTACTAAATTGTAACAAACATGGCCTCTATCCTAGGCCATGATTGTTACAATTTCCACAAGTTCTTTCTTTTTATTTCATTACACTCATCCAAATTGTACTAGTATAAGAAGGTTGAGTGCATGTCCCATGTCTTCTAGGGAGACTTCTGAGTATTCTATTTATTAATTTTCTCTTTCTCTCTGAACTCTTGAACCCCACACTTTACCAATTTTATATGTATGGTAGATAGTAGGCAGGAGAAACTATAATGTTCTAGGTAATGTTTTTTGAATCCAGCATAGTTTGGTCATTCTGAGTACACTTATGTAAATATTTCAGAAAGCTTTATGATAGGTTACGGTATTTTTTTTCTTGTTATTTTATTAAAGACTATGCTTTTAGAGCAGTTGTAGGTTTACAGTAAGATTGAGAGGAAAGTACAGAAATTTACCATATACACCTCAGCCCAACACATGCATACCCTCCTCCATTATCAACATTAATCACTAGAATTGTACATTTTTTTTAACTGAGGAGGAACTTACATTGACACATCATAATCACAGAAATCCTTAGTTTGCTTAGGGCTCACTCTTGATTTTGTTCATTCTATAGGTTTGGACAAATGGCATATAGCTATTATTTTAATATCTTACAGAGTATCTTCACTGCCCTTAAAATCCTCTATTACTGCGTGTTCAGCCCCCGAGCCCCAGCCGCTGATCCTTGGCAGCCACTGATCTCTTTATTGCCTTCATAGTTTTGCCTTTTACAGAATGTCATATGCTTGGAATCATATAATATGAAGCCTTCTTAGACTGGCTTATTTCACTTGGTAATATGCACTTAAATTTCCCTCATATATTTTAATGGCTTGATAGCTCATTTCTTTTTAGCGATGAATAGTATTCCATTGCCTGGGTGTAACAGTTTATTTATGTATTTACTTGCTGAAGGACATCTTGGCTGCATCCATGCTTTGACGATTATCAATAAAGCTGCCGTAAACATCCTTGTGCAGGTTTTTGTGTGGTCATAAGTTAGGAGTATGATTCGTTTTTTTTTTTTTTTTGCTGTACGCGGGCCTCTCACTGTTGTGGCCTCTCCCGTTGCGGGGCACAGGCTACAGGCTCTGGACGCACAGGCTCAGCGGCCATGGCTCACGGGCCCAGCCGCTCCGCGGCATGTGGGATCCTCCCAGACCGGGGCACGAACCCGTGTCCCCTGCATCGGCAGGCGGACTCTCAACCACTGCGCCACCAGGGAAGCCCTAATTCATTTTATATGTAATCACCAACCTGTCTTCCAAAGTGGCTATATTTGAGAGTTCCTACTGTTCCCCATCCTTGCCAGAATTTGATGTTACTAATTTTGTCCATTCTAACAGTATCTTATTGTTTTAATTTGCATTTCCCTGATGACATATGATGTGGAACATCTTTTTATATGCTTATTTGCCATCTGTATCTTTTTGGTGAGGTACCTGTTAAAGTCTTTGGGCCACTGCTTAATTGGGTTGATTGTGTTTTTATTTTTGAATCTGCCTTTTGCAAATATTTTCTCCCAGTCTGTGTCTTGTCTTCTCATTCTCTGGATAATTGTCTTTTGAAGAACAGAAGTTTTTAATTTCAGTGTAATCCAGCTTAATAATTATTTCTGTCACATATCTTGTTATTTAGTATTGTATTTAAAAATACATCAGCACACCCAAGGTCATTCTAGTTTTTTTCTGTTATCTTCTATGAGTTTAAAATTTTTGCATTTTACATTTTAGGCCTATGATCCATTTTGAGCTATTGTTTTTGTGAACAGTGTAAGTTTTGTGTCTAGAAGATTATTATATGTAATAAAATATATATTATATAATAGATACATATATATATACACACACACACCTGTTTTATATAATATATATAGGTATATATTTTTTAAATCTCGGTGCTCTCAGGGGTGTGCACTTTGCCTCCTCATTGTGCCCTTGAGCGGGTCCAGGTCTGCCGGGGGGCCCTCACTGGGTCCGCAGGGCCACATGGTATGGGCGGCCTGCCCTTGCTCTCCTCACACCCCACTCCAAGGCAGTGCCCACCACCCACGCTCCCGGCTCCAAGGCTGTCCCGCAGAGCCCTGGTGCCTCATGCACACCCTATTATATATATTTTTTGCATGTGGATTTCCAGCACCATTTTTTGAAAAGTCTGTCTTTTCTCCACTGTATTGCCTTTGCTATTTTGTCAAAGATTCATTGACTGTATTTAGGCAGGTCTATTTCTAGGTTCTCTATTCTGTTCTTTTAATCTTTTTTTTTTTTTTTTTTCCAGTTCTTTCACCAATACCACACTCTCTTGGTTACTGTAGCTTTATAATCAGTCTTAAAGTTGGGTAGCATCAGTCCTCCAACTTTGTTCTTTAATACTGTTTTGGCTGTTCTGAGTCTTTTTTTTTTTAAACATCTTTATTGGAGTATAATTGCTTTACAATGGTGTGTTAGTTTCTGTTTTATAACA
Source organism: Neophocaena asiaeorientalis asiaeorientalis (assembly GCF_003031525.2). Lineage (NCBI taxonomy): Eukaryota > Metazoa > Chordata > Mammalia > Artiodactyla > Phocoenidae > Neophocaena > Neophocaena asiaeorientalis. The sequence goes on from NW_020174301.1 coordinate 7,902, forward strand.
AAGTGAATTAGCTATACATATACACATATCCCCATATCTCCTCCCTCTTGCATCTCCCTTCCACCCTCCTTTTCCTATCCGTCTAGGTGATCACAAAGCACTGAGCTGATCTCCCTGTGCAATGTGGCTGCTTCCCACTAGCTATCTATTTTACATTTGGTAGTGTATATATGTCCATGCCACTCTCTCACTTTGTCCCAGCTTACCCTTCTCCCTCCCTGTGTCCTCAAGTCCATTCTCTAGTCTGCATCTTTATTCCTGTCCTGCCCCTAGGTTCTTCAGAACCATTTTTTTTTGTTGTTTTTTTAGATTCCATATATATGTGTTAGCATATGGTATTAGTTATTCTCTTTCTGATTTACTTCACTCTGTATGACAGACTCTATGTCCACCTCACTACAAATAACTCAATTTCGGTTCTTTTTATGGCTGAGTAATATTCAGCCATAAATATGTGCCATATCTTCTTTATCCATCCATATGTCGATAGAACTAGCATACGACCCAGCAATCCCACTACTGGACATATACCCTGAGAAAACCATAATTCAAAAACAGTCATGTACCGCAATGTTCATTGCAGCTCTATTTACAATACCCAGGACGTGGAAGCAACCTAAGTGTCTATTCTGAGTCTTTTGACTATAGATATAAACTTTAAGGAATCAGTTCATCAATATTCATAAAATAACATGCTGGGATTTTGACTGGGATTGCACTGAATATATAGATCAGGTTGGGAAGAACTGACATCTTGATGATATTGAGTCTTTCTGTGTAAGAGCAGAAAATATCTCTCTGTTTATTCTTTCTTGATTTTATTCATCAGAATTTTGTAGTTTTCCTTATATGGATCTTGTATATAAGGAAAACTACAAAGTTCTGATTTATAGCTAAGTATTTCATTGTGGGAGGGTTTAATATAAATGGTGTTGTTTTTAATTTTTAATTCCAATTGTTTACTTTTGGTATATTAAAAAAGTGATCAACTTTTATATATTAACCTTGTGTTGTGCAACCTTGTTATCATTGCTTATTAGTCCTAGGATTATACTTTTTGTTTTTGTTTTGACTTATATAGTTTCTTGCTTTTTCAGCTCTGCCTTACTTATTAATGATGACAGAGGAACTATAAACACTTGAATATATAATGTCATATTATCTTATGTGTTACTCTTATCTTTCAAGTTGTGTTATTTATTTACTATTCTATATTGCCTTAGTACATGGCTTTGAGAACATGGAAGGAATTTCAGAAATTCATGATTTCCTCACTCTTTTATTACTTTCATCTTGTTCCAAAAATAAAAATTTATAGTATCATACAAGTTACTTATGAAAACAGTATTGATCATAATAACTTAGGTGTGTTTTATAGCCCAGAATGTGGTTTATTTTGGTGAATGATCCATGCGAGCTTGGAAAGAATGTATAATCTGCTCTTGTTGGATTAAGTAGTCTATCAATGACAATTATATCCATTTAATCTATAGTGCTGTTGAGTTCTACCTAATTCATACATTTTTTATAGGGAGCTGTTCAACCTCCAAATATAATAGTGGATTTATCTTTTTCTTTTTGTAGTTGTATCAGTTTTTACCTCATGTATTCTGACACTTTATTTTTAGGTGCATACATATTGAGAATTGGTGTGTCTTCTTGGAGTATTGACCCCTTTATTATGTAATGGTTTACTTTATTCCTGGTAACTTTTCTTGTTCTGCGGTCTGCTCTGTTGGGAATTGCTGTAGCTATACCTGCTTTCTTTTGATTAGTGTTAACATGGAATATCTTTCTGTTTCCTTTTCCTTTTAATCTATATGTGTCTTTATATTTAAAGTGATTTCTTCTAAACAGCATGTAACTGGGTCTTTTGTTTTCATCCACTCTGACATTCTCCGTTGTTTAATTGGTGTCTTTATACCATAACCATTTAAAGGGATTATTAATATAATTGAATTAATATCTACCATATATTTTTTAAATGATTTTCTAGTTGTTGCCCTTGTTCTTTGTTTCTATTTTTGCCTTCCATTCCTTTTCTTCCTTTTGTGGTTTTACTTGGGTATTATATATGATTCTATTTTCTCTCCGTTCTTATCATATCAATTAGACTTCTGTAAAAAAAAAAAGTGACTGACTTAGAGTTTGAATTTTACATTTACAACTAATCTAAGTCCACTTTCTAATAACACTATACCACTTCATGGGTAGTGAAAGTTTCTTATAATAAAAACATACCTCTAATTACTCCCTCCCATCTCTTGTATCATTGCTGTCCTTCATTTAACTTATTCATAAGTGTGTATATATATACACACACACACACACACATATGTATACCTGAGTATACACACATATATACACACGAGTGTATGTAATTGAATATATTGTTGAAATTATTATTTTAAACTGTTATCTGTAGATCAATTAAGAATAAGAAAAATAAAAGTTTTCCTTTTATCTTCACTTATTCCTCCTCCAGTACACCTCCTTTCTTTAGATCCAAATTTCTGAACTATATAATTTTCCATATTTTTGAAAAACTTCTTTTAACATTTCTTACAAGGCAGATCTACTAGAAATAATTTTCCTATATTTTTGCTTCTGTGAGTAATTATTTAATTCTCCTTCAGTTTTGAAGGAAAATTTTGCAGACTTTAGAGTTCTACGTTGGTGGGGTTTTTGTTTTGTTTTTTGTGTGTGTGTGTTTCTCTCAACACTTTAAATTTTCAGTCCACTCACTTCTTGCTTTCATGCTTTCTGAGGAGAAGGTGGATGTAATTCTTATCTTTGCTCATCTGTAGGTATCATGCTTTTCTCCTCTAGTGTATTTCAAGATTTTTCTTTATCCTTGAGTTTATGAATTTTGAATATACCTAAATTTTTTTTTGATATTCATTCTTTTTGATGCTCTTTGAGCTTCCAGGATATGTAATTTGGTGTCTGCCATTAATTGGGGGGAAATTCTCAGTCATTATTGCTCCAACTATTTCTTCTGTTCCTTTCTCTTTCTAGTATTCCCATAATGTGTATTTTATGCCTTCTGTAGTTTGCCTACAGCTCTTGGATATCCTGTTATTTTTTTTTCCCCTCCAGTATTTTTTTCTTTCTGCTTTTCACTTTTGGAAATGTGTATTGTCATGTCCTCAAACTCAGATATTTTTTTCTCAGCAATGTCTACTCTACTAACGAGCCCATCAAGAACCCTCTTCATTTTTGTTACAATGTTTTTGATCTCTAGCGTTTTTTGATTATTTCTTAGAATTTCCATCTTCCCATTTATATTATCCACCTGTTCTTACATGTTGTCTACTTTTTCCAATAAAACTCTTAGCATACTAATCATAGTTTTGATAAATTACTGGTCTGATAATTCCAATATGTCTGTCATGTCTGCCTCTCTTTCTGATGTTTGTTCAGTCTCTTCAAAATTTTTCTTTTTCCTTTTAGTATGCTTTGTAATATTTTATTCAAAGGCAGACATAATGTATTGGGTTAAAGGAACTGTAGTAAACAGGTCTTTAGTAGTGTAGTGGGGTGGGGAGGGGAAGCATGCTACCGTCCTGTGGTTAAGTCTGAGTCTTTTGGTGAGCTTATGCCCTGGACTGTGAACATCACCAGTGCTCTTCTCAGCATTCCGCCTCTCCCTTAAGTAGGAAGGATAGCTGGGGAGACTGGAGTTGTGTATTTCCCTTCCCCTATGTAGAAGGCTCAAGAGATTGGAGTTGGCTAGTTCTCTTCCCTCATGTGGAAAGCTGGAGCTGACTGGAGTTGGATATCTGCCCCCCTACCCGCCGTGCTTAGTCTGATAAAACCCCATCAGGCTAGGGTCCAGTAAAATAGTTTCTCCTGAGAGTAAGTCTTGCTAAGAAGAACAGAATGCTCTGAGGTATTGCAAAGTGGTCCCTTTCTTTCCTCCTCCCCCTGCAGGAAGTGAGAGGAGATTTTTATCTGATATTCACTGTGAGGACCTGTTAGAGCTCCTATAGATAAAACTCATAAAAGTGTAAAGGCCCTTCTATTACTAGGTTCTCTTGGAATTTTTAACTCTCACATTTATCCCTGTTGAGTCTCCAACAATTTGGTAGCCGCAGTTCAGGTTTTCTTACCATGCCTCTGGTTCCTGCAGAAGTTTTTGTTCCTGAATTTCTGTGCCAGTGAGTTGTGATACTCTGTATTTGCCTGTGTCACTCCAATTTGGTGTCAGCAATGTTCTCTGAGACATCACTTCTCTGCCAGATCTAAGAAAACTTGTTGATTTTTCAGTTTGTTGAGTTTTTTCCTTGTTTTTAGGATGGAGTGGCAACTTCCAAGTTCCTTAGATTCTATACCAGAAACCAAAAGTCCATATACCTTAGTGCTTTCATTTTTATAAAATACTGAAGATTTTTTCAAAGTTTTTCCAATTAGAATGATCTTCAGCAATTTCATTTCCAGCTTTTAAAAAGGTGATTCTAACTTTTTAATTGAAAAAATGTAACCATTTTTAATGACTTGGAAATATCCTTTGTAGAGAAGGCAAATAGGTTTTTTTTAATGCTAATAAAAGTCTTATTAGAAAATTAAACTCTCACTTGCTCATGATGAATGGAATAAATTTTGACCCAATGAAAAGAAGCTTAAATCAATTTTGCTCTTCTCATTGAGCTGAAACATTGTTATTTTTCCTCCAGCATAGTGTGGATGCCATAAGCCATGCCTAAATGTACAAAAGACATTTACTTCCATAAGGTTTTTTTTGAACCAGATGAGATTTTATAAGTGACTATGTTATATCTGATAAATATATTTTAATTGTATTTTTAAACATAGCTTTAATATCCTGACTAGCTGACCAAAGTGGCTTAATTTCTAAAGTAATAAAATACTTTAAAAATCTCTTTAGATGCTCTTAGAGTCTTTAAATATTCTACTTCTATTATGTTTAAACTTACTTAATTACACTGTAAATTTATGAAGTTTTAGAGTAGTTGAGCATAGCATATGATTATAAATTTTCCAGACCTAATTTCTAGGCTCATTATCAAAAGATTTCCTGAACTAACATTATTGTTTTCCAGAGAAAAGATCTTCAAGAGACCAAACAGGAGAAAGCCAGTATGTGGGAACATCTGAAAGTTAAGGGACAGAAAGGTAAATTTAATCATATGAAACTACACTGGGGGTATATGGAGTGGAGCAACAGATGAGAAATTCTAATTTATATACAGTACATCACAGGAAAATAAATCTGCTGTGGTTTCATATAAGCTTGTTAATTTTCATATTCAAGGTAAATTGTCACTTCCAATGACTTTATTTGAAGGACTGGGTAGTGTAATATTGAAGAGAGAAGGTAATTATTTTCTAGGTACAAGATATATAAATGAAGCATCAATTTATTGCTTCTCCTAAGGAAAAGCAAACTGATTAATTCCCTCAAAGTCTGTACTGAGCAAGAATGTGCCCAGTTCCATCTGGGGAAACAAATCTCTCATCTGAGCATCTCTCAGATAAGAACACAACCATTTTCTGTAAAATCAAAACAATATTCCAAATCTAAATATTCCATTAGAAAAGACAGCCGGGTCATTATATATAAGGAAGATGATGATGAATGATGAGAGTTAACATGGATACTGGGTTAGGCTTAGAAAGAGTAAAATGAGTAAAAATCAGGTGAATAATAATATCAGATGCTTAAGTAGCACTTACTATGTGTCAGTGGCTAGTCTCTGTATTTTATACATACTTATTTAGTCCTCATAATAGTCCAGTGATGTAGATTCTCTTAACATATTTCAAAAAGCAAACAAAAAGAAAAGGAGGAAATTGGGGCACTGAGAATTTAAGTGACCTGCTCACACAGTGCTCAGCCATGGACAAGGAAGCAAAATGTGAAACCAGGCAGTCTGGTTCCAGAATGTGAACTATTAACTATCATAGGATACTTCACCCTGTGTTATGGGGTAGGTTTCAAGTAATTTGAAAAAATTATAATTTGCTTTTAAAGTTTTGAATTCTACTTTGTTTATAAACAAGTCACTGGTGCTGGATTAGCTCTACGATTTTGTTTTTGTTTCAGCAGTTACCTGTGCATAATATTTATAGCCAGTCACATAGATGGCCAGAAGAATAAATATCCTGTTTTAGTATATTAAAAAAATGCCCTGGAGAGTGAGAAGAGCATTGTTTTCCACAAAATATTATTGTGTAATTTTCTAGATTTCTCTAATCTTGGCATCTTGAGATATTGTTTATGTGGAGATAGAATTGCTGGGTTAGACAGGGTAGTTCTTAGTTACAAATAGGATCCATGTAAGACCTCAGGAAAACTAGGAAGACCCTTTCTAACTGTAGCCAAAGAAGTCTTAGATGCTCTTCCTGGAATAGACCTTAATAATAATTTTAATAATAATTTATTCTTGAACTTCATTTTGGCAACTGGTATTTTTTTTAAATAATCAGTCTTGGAATATGCATACCAAAAAAGTAGCTGCTTTGTTTATTCTTTTGTTTATTGGTTTCTTTGTTTTTACTTTTTAAAATTTTTAAATCTTAGATTAGTAATATTGATACTTACCTTGTTTTACCTCATATAGTTGTTGTAAGGATCAAAAAAGGTGATATGTATGAAAGAATTTTGTAAACTATAAAATATCATATGTACATGGTAATACATGGCAAAGTGACAAATAGATACTAGATATTCTAAAATGGTGAAAGGGAACATTTCAGGTAGATTACGAAAATGCAAGTTGTTTTAAAACTCACTTTTAATGTTGCCTCTATACTGACACATTATATTGAGGCTCAGAGTGTGAGATAAAACTGTGTACAGTTATAGATCAGAGATTGCATGTAGAATTCTTTTTGAAAGGTTGGGAATGTTTGCTCAGAGGTTTTGTTGCAGAAGGTTTTGAGATTTTCTTAGTACTTTGCATCAAAGAGTTTTTTGGTAGATTAATGTCTTAGGGTAGAAGATGAGAGTGCTGTACAGTTTCCATTCATATCATAGGTTATATTTACTCCTTTGATTATTTATCCCCTTTCCTCATTATTAAATTCTTAATCCTACATTCTTGGTGTTCTGTCCCATATTATTTCATGAGACAGCTAGAATCCATCATTCCCAAAATTGTTGATGAGACTAAATCATCAAGCTTTCTCTTGGCACAGAATCTTTTGAACCTCTCTGTTTTTAAATTATGGCCAGTAGCCAGTCTCCCAGTTCATCAGTGGCTTTTTCTTTATAGTACATGCTCTTCTTCGTATCACAGCCAGTTTAGAAACTCACCAAAATTTTTAAGTTTCACTGGGGCCTGTATCACCTAGAGACTGAAGCATTTATTATTACAGTGTTATAAATGTCTCTTCCCTCTTTCCAATACATTTTGAATACAAAGTAAAGGCACTCTGTGTAGGGGAAAGAGAGAGCCTTTTGAGGAGGTACTCAGTAGATGAAAGGAGTAAGGTAATAGTCAGGCTTCCTCTGGGAACAATGAGTCAGATGTCCTCAGCTCTGTCTGAGCTCTGACTTTCATACCCAGCCCACATGCTTTGCTCATGAAAGATTTTGCCACTGAGAAAAGTGGTAAGGGATGAAGGGAGCCCCCCGCCATAGATCTCCCATGGATTTGGTAGCAAAACTAGCTCCTCGCTCCCAAGATTCAACATTGCAGTGCTGGATGTGTAACAGTTGAAATCAGCAATGTGTGCTTCTCATTTGTTCCAAAGCCTAACAGCATCCCTAATCATGGTTATACAGCAATAGTGGCAACAGAAGCCCTGTCTCGTTATCTTCCCACTCTAATTGTGATGGATCATGAAGATACTAGACTTAAGTCTGCCTTTGTAATCAGCAGAAAACAGTGCTTTCTTTTCTGGAACAGGAACGATGAGTGATTGGAGTAGATATAAAAATCACTCTCTGCTTTATGATGTGTGAATTTATGAAGGTATTAAACTATTCTAATGATAGATAAGGAAATTATATCTGCTCTTGCTGAATGAGCTAAAACTGTTTCATCATAAATTAAAGTGGTCTAAAATGTTGCAAGCTCATCAGTAGTGCCTGGGCAACAAAGAGGTACAATTTTATAACCCGTTATGAGGCTCCTTAATTTCTTAACATCCATCATTTTTTTCTGCTTCACGTCTGTTGGTTTTATTCTCTAAAACGTATGGAAAACACCAATTTTTGCAGAAGGTAAGAATAAACATGAGGCAGGCTTTTATCATTTTTAAGAAGAATGCTGGGATTTCCCTATTTTGTTAGTATGTTGCACTGTTAATTTTTATTTCATTGGCTCTCCTCTAGAGAGCAGCTGTACCCTAAGCTTGAATGGCATGATTACTGCTCAAAGATTAAATCTGTATTTGTAATAAATGGTTAGATATGTTTCTAAACTGTCATAGCAGAAGGGCTACTCCCTAATATTGGTAAAACCCTATGGAATTTGTTGATTCACCAGCACAGGCTATTATCGAGTATAATGTCATAAACTGTGGGCAGGGGAATATCTTGATTGAACTCCTACTGTCTATGACTTTGTCATCTCCACAGCTATGGCGACCACTCTTGTGACAAGCTTTCTGATGGTGCAGCCTGGTATACCTTGCTTCAGGCCTTGCACCATATATTTCTCACTTTTTGCCTTGGAGCTTCTCCAGTGCCAGGGTGTAAGATGCCTGTAGGAACTCATGCATATCCAATCTGTACATACTGTCTGGGATTATAGGAGAATAATAACACTGCAGCTACTCTTGACAAATTCAGAATGAGGCCCATTAAAAAATTTCTTCCCCCTTTTATCCCTGAGACTGTATCCCTCTCAGCCCTTTTTCAGGAAGGCAAGTAAAAGGCATGCCTGCTAATCCTTTGCATTCTCTTATCCTCTGATGAAAGACAGAGTTATTCTTCACTGCATGACCTCAGAAACTCATGTAAAACAATGTTCTAGGCAGGTATTAGCAATTGATTGGAGTTAGTATCATTGTCCTAGCTCTTTTTCCATTGCACCAAGGAAAATTCGTTTCATGGATTCTCTTTCATTCATTAATTACTGATTCCTGTTATACCTGAAAAACTAAGACTACCCACATGGAATAGACAGTACATTCAGTGCTGCAAGGTGGAAGCAGGAGAGTTTCCAAGGCTTTCCCATTTATGTACTGACTCCTCTTATATTCAATACTAATCTCATGAAATTGATAGAGAAGAAATTTGTGTCTCATTATAATTATAATCACTCATGATGAGGAGAAGTTGAAAATAGGTGAAAACACAAATGTTGATTGTGAAAATTACATAAATCTACCATATAAAAGATACTCAAGGACAATCATAGCTAAAATAAGGCCTGGCTCTGTGTTTTTGCTCCCTTGAGGGACCAGACCTAATAAATTCATAATTGCTTCGAACCATTGACTGCTGTATTTCTCCTGTTTTCACGGTTTTGAAAAAGAGATTCAATAGTAACTGTCCGGTGTTTACCCTATGATTGTATGTTGGGTGTATGGCCAGTAGCTAGTGTCCTATTCCATTTTTTGGATTAGCAACACTGGAAATATTCCTAGCAGCACTGATGACCAATGGTCGATAGTAATGGTAAACTTGTTAACATAGCCTTACGTTAGCTTTCCCTAATACCCTATTATGACCTTGTTCCCATACCCATTCATTGAGATATTTTCCTAAGCAAGTCACATGCTTAAGAATTTGTACATATAGTGACTATTCTAAGGAATGTCAGTGATAGAAATGTAACCCAAACTAATTTTAAGAAAAAATAATTATTTGTTCCCATATATTAATAATGTAAGGGAACTGAATAGGGGCTCAGCAGCTTTTTTAGTAATTGGCCTCTCTTCATCTTTTGGACCTGCAAGTGCGTGTGTGTGTGTGCACTGATGTGTGCGTGTGTGTGCTGACTTCATTCTTAAACATGCTCCCCCATCATGTTACCCTCTTAGAGCCACAGGTTTGTACCTTGCTAATTTTTGAGTCTATCAGAAAAATATGTTCCCTTCACAAAGTTTTCAACAGAAGGTATAGAACTAAGCATCATTTTCTCTGGTTGGTCTGATTCTACTTACATATCATGGCCAGTACAATGTGATATGCTTTTTTTTTTTAATGTTTATTTTTTATTTATTTATTTTTTCTTATTAGTCATCCATTTTATACACATCAGTGTATACATATCAATCCCAATCTCCCAATTCATCACACCAGTGGTATTCTGATTAGACATATCTGAACTACATGTAATCCCTTTAGCTAATGCCTACCTACCTTAACAACATGGTTTGTTTACCAAGTAAAATCAGAAAGATAATGTCATAAGAACTGAAGATGAATTTTGGGCAGACACAAATAACAAATGACACTACACAGTTCAGTCATATTATTCAGATGTTGTAGCCTCTTTGAATCAGAAAGTTTATGAGTTTGTGCTTCCCCAACCCTACCCCAATAACGTAAAGGTCCTCTGTAAATCTCCTGCTTGTTCTCTTGCCTCATTTACCTGTTTTCCCTGGATAATATACATTCTTTTTTTTTTTAAACATCTTTATTGGTGTATAATTGCTTTACAATGGTGTGTTAGTTTCTGCCCCATAACAAAGTGAATCAGTTATACATATACATATGTTCCCATATCTCTTCCCTCTTGCATCTCCCTCCCTCCCAGTAATATACATTCTTTTACAAGCATTTTATTAGTTTTGATATTTGGCTCAGTGCTTTGGTATATTTGAAGGGTTTGTTTATGGTCAGGTGATATCTTCCAAATGCTCGTTGTGGGACTTCTCAATTTTCCTACATGGCCATTACTCTCAAAAATGCACTTGCATTATCAATATTATATTTCATGACTATCTTTATTGTGACATTTAGGTACTGAATGGGGCCTACTGAGGTCATCAGAATCTCCTTGACGTGTTTCATGTACTAGGGAGTCTGCATGATAAACAGAAGGGCAGAATATGGCATTCTGGAAGCTCAGGTCATCAAGGAACTAACAAGACAGATATGGTGGGCTGATGGTAGAGACACCATGGTGAAAGGGAAGGAAAAAGTTGTTCAATATCCCAAGCTTGCTCTATTACTCATTATCTCTATGAAAGAATATCAACTCCTACTCAGGGACTTTATGTGATCATTTTAGATTGAATTACAAATTAAAAGTAAATAAATAAAGCATTCAGGGTCCATTGGGTGGCTCTACATCGATGTAATGGTTGTACTTTCATATATTGTAGATTGCCTCAGATAATTCTCCACTAACTCAGATCAAAGGAATTGCAAAATTATGTGCCAAAAATGCTATTAAAAGTTATGTTGAAAAAAAATAAACATTAAAAAAAAAGTTATGTTGACCATTGCTAATGCATATTATGGGGTCCATAGGGATGTATTAAATTTCTGGATGGCCTAATGAATTTTAGTTTTTTCCCTCAAAACAGGGTTTAGCTCAAATCCTTACCATTTAGATTTCAGTCTGGTATAACTATTGTTGGCACAAAAATGGAAGGATAGAACACATATGCTCAGGGCAATAGGATCTCTTATGGTAGGAAAACTATTCAGTGAGTATGCTTTATAGCAGATGAACTGGGAGAGATATTTTCAAATCTACAGAAAAATAATGGATTAAGATTCAGTATGGATAGGTGGTTAGCTTTGACCGAGCCCTAGCTATTGGCCCAAATGTCACATCTTTTTCTGTTGCCACAGCAAGAAGATGGATTTCTAAGGAACTTCGCTAGGTTATCTTTATTTTCTATGTCTACTTTCCAGAAAGGCCTCTGTTAATTACCCCCAGCAAATATACCACAGCTTTTTGGAAATCATCCACGCTTATCCCTCTCCTCTTTCATCCTTTCCAGCCTAACTCTCAATTACCTCTAAATTATGAAATGCACATATTGCCAGCCCAGACATGTCTAGTCATGTCCAGACCTGTGCAAAGACTTGCTCTACCAAAATCTCATGGAAATTTCCCAATCATTATATGAGAGAATGTGATTGACTCAACCTGAACTTAGTGCTTACTTGTGGTCCAATTAACTGTTGTAGGTTCAGCATCAAAAGAGTAACTTCTTCTAGGTCTTCAATCCTATGGATTAGGAGACCATTCTGAGATGGACAGATATTTTAAATTATTAATAAAGAAAAAGTAACTCTATAGATGTAAGTTACAACAAGCCTACCCTTTTCAACTATTCGAAGAACTATTGGTGAGTATCTGGCAAATGTTCCCCCTTGTTGGCTTGGTTCAGATCACATGGCTGAGTTGGAAGTGCTGGAAATAATGAATGCAAACTGGAGAGAGTCATTATCAAGAAGTCACCCAGTACTCTTTCTTCTGCATTTAATTAGGACAGAGTATCATAGACCCTTCCATCACTTATACATTAATTTCACACCTAAATATTCAATTTTTAATTTAGAGTGAACACAAGATAATATTTTCTCTCTCCTTGTTTTTAAATCAAAGGTCTTACCCAAAGGCTATACCCCCAAATCAACTTATCTAAAATATAAAATGATTATTTATTCTATAATTATTGCATTGAGTGTTTATTAATCTCCCCATAAATGGTTGAAGAAATGGGGTAACATTTCTCCACATATTAAAGGAAAATGCCACCTCTCACTCTCTGCATTCTTTCTTCCACCACCCAGTTGTAAAGATAAATTCTCCTGTCAGGTTTACTTCAGCACCTGTATGAATATAAATGTTTTATTATTTGAGCTTTTACATTGACAAATTTTGAAAATGAATTAACCTTTTGTGCTTACAAATCATCTTGCTGGGATAATAAAGATGAGTGTTCACAACAGAGAGTAGCTGTAGCAGATGCTACAGGGGATATCAGACATTCTTTGTTCTCTTTCTACCCAATTTGTCATCTTGACTTTATCAAGTCCATTACTTCTGAGTCTCATATGCTGGTTCTTATCAATTAATTATGGTGTTGGTAGGCTTAATAATATTTCCCAGAGATATCCAGATTCTACTTTCTGGAACCTGTTCCAGTGTTACCTTATATGGCAAAAGAGACTTTGCAGGTGGGATTAAACTAAGGGTTTTGAGACGGAGAGATTATCTTGGATTAGCTGTGTGAGAACTAAATATGATCACAGGTATCCTTAAAGCAGGGATAGTGGTAGATTTGACTACAGAAGAGGAAGTAGGAGACAGGACAACAGAAGCAAGATGTTGGAGTGATGGGGCCACAGCCAAGGGATATCAGTAGCCAATAGAAGCTGCAAGAGGCAAGGAACAAACTCTCCCTTGGAGCCACCAGAGGTATCAACTCTGCTGACAACTTGATTTTAGCCCCATAAAATTTGAACTTCTTGTCTACAGAACTGTAAGAGAAAACATTTGTTATTTTAAGCCAACAATCTTATGGTGATTTGTTAGAGCAGTAACTGTAAACTAATACAGTCGTCATCCAGATTTGTGTTGAGAAGTATTCTAAGGACTTTCCAGAACTCAGAAATAGTTTTGGGATTTATTGATCTTGGTTGTCATGAGTTAGCAAGTAGTATAGCAGCATCTGTGCTGTTTATGTTTAATTTCTGCATATTTTGAAAGACATTGCAGGATGGACAATAGTTTAGTATAAAACCAATTATACATACTGTATATCATGAAATCTGGAGCCTGTTGTCACCATGCCAGCATTTACTAAATGAATAGTTGACCCTTGGTTTCCTGGAGAGATATATTCAGACACTTCTGCAAGTCACTGACCTGGTAATACTACTACAAAGTTTCTAAGTCTTTTTTTTTTTTTTTTTTTTTTTTTGGGGTTCCGGGGCCTAACATCGGCAGGCGGACCCTCAACCACTGCGCCACCAGGGAAGCCCTCTAAGTCCTTTTTATGTACCATTCACTATTCAGAATACTTTACACATGATCTCTCTCTCTCTCTCTCTCTTAAAATATTCAGAGAAGTCCCATGAACTAGGAGTAATTATTATAACCCAGTTAGCCTGTAAGAAACCTGAGGCTTAAGAAAGTTAAATAATGTGTTGATGATTACACAGGTAGTAAGTAGTGGAGTTGGGATTCAAGTCCAGGCAGTCTGACTTCACAAGGCTTAATGCCTATGCTCTAGGGTCTCCAATATGTCGAGGAGCTACAAGTAATTGAGATAGGATGGTAGGACCACTGGGCAGGCTCACTTATTAGCTACTTATTTTGCTCCCTCACAAGCAGTCTCACGATTGTTTTTATTCATCCTTGGCTGGGCGCTCTGCATACCTTGTCTTATTTAACTTCCACCACAATCTTATAGGTGTGATTTTTCCCTAAATGTTCATTTTCAGCCTCTCTATAAAATATTAAAAATTCTAAAAGAGTAAACACCAGAAGCCGATTGTAGCACCATGTATCTTTCACCACTCCATTTAAAGATTAGAAGATTAACCATTGACAACAGAGCAGTAAAGACAAGTAGGTAAAGTCATTATTATTTCCAGTGACAGACAAGTTCAGTAAAAATGAAAAAAGCAGAGGTCAAGGTACAGAGATTGTGGATGTATGCTGTCCAGCCACATTTATCTTCCTTCATGCTCACATAGCAACATGTTCCACTTCACTATACATAACTTTTTTGTGTTTACAATACATTATATGTACCTAATTTCTCTTATGTATTTGTTGTTTAAAGGATCAAATGATCAATCAAATGAAAAACCATGAAAATATGAATAAAAGCTGCACAAGGCATCTAGAGCTAGACTTATGTGGGGACACCAGGGCCTGAGTTACATCATTCTCTGTGTAGAAATATACTGATATGTTTGTGGAATATTTAAATGCTCCTTCTGGCTACAGTGTAAGATAATATAGAGGAAAAAATGGAAGAGGATTACTTAAGGGACAGTAACATTTATTTTTAAGGTTTAAATTGTCTCTACATTAACAGAGCTGTCTGATTCATAACTCAAGTACTGAACTCAGTCAGCTTTAAATTTATAATTGGATGTGGGTTAGCATAATTTGTGCATTGCTATATTCTAAGAGATCTAAGCATTAGCATTTGTCTGCTTATTGTATTCTTTCTTGTTTTTTTTAAACACCTTTTCAGAGAGAAGATGGAAATTTAATGATCAGGTAATGAGATTTTAATCCTGTTTCATCATTTAGTTTTATGATCTGGGATGATTTATTTAGCTTTTCTGCTTCAATAACAAGAAAGGCTGGAGAGAAAATAGTGGCCTTGTCTATGTGAGGGATATATGTATATATTGAGACAGACAGGCAGACAGACTGACTGAAAGCATTTTATGAGATGATGAGATGTTTGCTCCCTATTCTAAACTCACACAAATTATGCCAGTCCTCTTCTTTTGTTGCCACAGACACGGTCTATCATTTTGTCATTTTTTTTTCTCTATAAGATTGAGTGTTCTTTCATGTTCCTTTAGGGTAGGGCAGAATCTTCTTTGTTGTATTTTCAGCAGTGTGTATCACAAACTAAGTGATTGATAAATGTGCTTGGAAAAGAGACTTTGCAGATGTGATTAAGTTAAGGATTTTGATGAGGGGATTACCCTGGATTATCCAGATAGAGCAAATGTAAAGACAAAGTTCTTTATAAAAAGGAGGCAAGAGGATTAGAGTCAGAGGAGATGTGACAATGGAATCAGAGGTCTGAGTGATGAGGCCAGGAGCCAAGGAATGTGGGCCTCCCCTAAAAGTTGGAAAGGACAAGGCTCCCTTGAGCATCTGGACAGAACACATCCCTCCTGACACCTTGGTTTTAACCTGCAAGATCCATAAGACTTCCTGACCTCTAGAACCGTAAGATCATACATTTATGTTGTTTTAAAGCACAACTTTGTGGCCATTTGTTACAGTGGTAATAAGAAAATAATACAGAGAGAAATCTATAAGTTAGAGTAACTGAGGTATATGGAGAAAATAAACACCCAAGAAAGGTGTCATTCTGGCAGAAAATATTTATGCCCCAGTGACCAACTGATAACATTTTTTACTTTGTGGTTTGTATGATGCTGCCCTGAGTTTTGCCCTTAAAACTGGATTTCCTGGAGCAGGGAACACCACGCAAAAGGTTTTCTTAAGCTTGGCGTTTCCAGTCCTGATTTTGTGGATTCACAAAACGATTTCAAATAACGCCCTATATTCTTGATAGGAATTTAAATTTCTCTAAAATTTCAAAATAAATGTCTTAATTGTTTTATTACTTATATTACTTTTTTCCTCTCCATTTACAGTATAGTAACAATTAAATACCCAGTAAGATTGTACTCAGATTGGTGCACTTGTGCTGTGCAGTAGTTTGCCACAGAATACTTTAAGACACAGGATAAATATGATTGATCTTGCTGGAAAAATATGATTTAATAGTGCTCTGGGAATGTGTTATTATGTTAAAGCACACATGAATCTATCAGTCAGTTGTTCATATATTCATACCAGACAAAACACAACACAAAATCCTCTTGTGTTTTTGAAGAAAAAGTACAAGTCTTCAGAGAAATGTTATACTTTCCAATTCAGTTCAGGTGAAACCTGTGCTTCCACCAAGAAATTCCCAAGGCTCTTGTGGAGAGAATAATTTCATTTGGAGTAATATATTTTTGTCCACAAAATAGTTACTTCCTTATTTGTGCACATATAGACAAATGCCTGCTACTCCATGATCAGATTTGCTTCCCTGTAATGCAAGTGTTTTGTTTACACCACCCCTTTGTACACCTTTGATTCACTCTATTTCACTCACTTTGATTCACTTTATTCACTGTTCTTTAGACTCAATCTAAAGTTTCACATCTCAATGCCTTTTATTCATTTTGGTCCATATTCCATGAAATCCCTTCTATTCTCTCAGTTCCTGATTGGTGTTTGTCCATTTTTAAAAACTAAGCTCAAATTCCACTTCTTTCATAAGGCTTTAATAAACATTCCTTTCTCCTTCTGTCACATTAAGCAGAGATATTCACTCAACAAATGTCTATCAATTCCCAGCTTTATGCCAGCTTCCATGCCAGGTATTGACTATACAAATTTGAACACAGATGATGTTTGGATGATTTCTTTTATGACCTTTTCCCAACTCCTATAAGTGATTACTTTTTTGCCTTGTATTATATTTATTTGTAAACATACGATATTGTTGAAAAATAAGTTGGAGTCAGGCAGACCTGAATCACAATTAGCTCTATGAGTAATAAGCCTGTGATATTGAAAAATCATGTAACTTCCCTGAACCTCACTCTCATCATTACAGTTACTTCACTGTGGAATTTTACATAATGTGTATCAATAATCTTGCCTGCTAAGTAGTCAGTGATCCAAAACTACTGGTCTCCCTTGCTTCCTACTAGCTTGCATATTTGTTGAGGGCAGCATTCTTATGTGGTTAATCATTATATTTATATATATGTATATGTATAGGTACACTCTGTAGCACTCAGCATAATTCTAAGCAAATTGTGAGGACTTAAAAAATAATGAAAGAATAAGCATCAAAGAGTTGCCCTGCAGGAGAAGAGATACAATTCTGGTTTCTGTCTAGTGAATGTAAGCTCTGAAAACAGGTTTGAGGATGGAGAGAGCACTACTGAGTCTGTGTTTGAAGAGGGTGGAAATTAAACCTGGACATTTAGTTAATTGCAAACAATAATAACAGCTTGACCTGAACACTAAATATATTATGTACATGTTCCTTAGAAAATATAACGTTTAGTAAACTCATTCTGAAGGGTCTGATTAGTCAGGGCACTGGTTCGTAATAAAAAGAGGAGAAACTAACAATAGGTGGGAAAAGCTGAGGTAATGCTTACTGAACACCTTTATGAAACATTTAAGTACAATCAGGGGTAAATGCTAACTGGAGAGTGAAATTACATTTCAAGAAAGTGAAATGATTCGAGGGAGATATTCATTTGAAAAATTCACCTAAGAGCTTTAATTCAATCTAGAGAATTAGAAGCTACAGAGCCCTTCTCATGCTCCACATCCTAGACATGTTGGGAGGACCTTCAGTGAATGAGAAGCTGTGTCATCTAAAATGGTGACAAGCAAAACAAAATGGACTGATGAAAAAAATCCCAGTCACAACATACACATCATGGAGCTGCTGTGGATTGAGAAGCTTCATGACAGTTTTTCATGCCTGGAGATGGTGGATCCTGAAAGAAAGAGGCACTTCAGGGACTTTGGCCTCTTCAAACCTTATGAGGGCTACCCTGTCTCAGTTATCACCATAGCCTTTGCCTTATTGGTCCTCCAGCCTCCTTGTCTCCTGATTCTCTTTTGAACCTGCTTCTTGTATATTGGAACTATGCCTTCTATCTCAGTTTGCAGGCTTCCTTCGGCCATTAGACCAACAGTTGGGATAAAGTCTGGTACTACTTTTTCACCGCTGATTGAAAGGAGGCATTCCTCTAAGACGTAGGCAGGGTATAGCAACCAGAAACTTCTCTCATGTAACAAATGCTTCCACTTGTGCTAAGACTCTAAGTGACTTATTTAGTAGATAAATCTACATGTGTATCTACACGTCAATGCCACAAGAGCCATCTCAACACTGACCACAGTTCCAGAACTCTGTGAATGAGTGGTACTGACCTAATTAGGAGATGGAAAAAGAAAGAGTAAAAACTTTATTTCTCTAATTTTGTGAAGTAGAAAAAAACAAAATGTGTTAATCTTGTGTAGGTTTTTCCAAGCTATTTAGAATTTAGCACCAAAATCCTGAGAAATAATATAATTCTGCACTTTAGAGTTTATCAAAATGAATGACTTTTCCAGTTCCCGTTTCAACAGCATTTTACTATGTTAAATTTTGTGGATTGATGTTCTTCACATATATATTTCCACAAAGGTGCCCCTTCTGATTTCCAGCCAGAGATAAGCAGAGGTAGATCAATCTCTGCTTTCAGCTCTGTTCTGCTTATTACTTTGTCCTGTACTTAGTGGAGTTTTGGTTGCCGCCTCAAGGACTTCATTTTCTTTTGTCTCAGTTTCCCACTGCTCTAAAGCCCAGAGTAGAACTGATCCACTATGAAGGAGGGGACTCTGTGGGTCAAGTATTTTTGTTTCACGCTGGGTACTCTGTAAGCCATATCCAGAGATTTGCGTTGATATAGGACACTACAATGCAATATGAAAGCATTCCTGACATGAGTATTTTTGGAAACAGGACACATATTTTTAGTCTATTTATTCCCATTTATTCCCATCTTACTTTATCATCCCCAAACAGCATATTATTAGCATCTCTCTCTATTTTACACATTGTCTGTCTTTCCGTGGAAAATCCTGCCTTATTCTGTTCATCCTTTAATATCATGACCAGATTTTAAGGCCTGTCTCAAATCATGTCACCTCCCTTTGTAGATGATTCTGGTTTATTATTAGATATTCATCACTTAATTCAATATGACACTTGCTGTCTGCATTACCCACTATATTACTTAATCATTAGCATCTGCTTCTATTACACATAAAAAGGTTAAGTGTCCCTCCTAATGGGTCAGTTCCATAACTTTGAAGTTCCAATGATGCATGGTAAGATCTGTTGCTGGAGCAATGCCAGTTGTGATTTCCTTAAATCTCAAACAGTTCTCAAGCTGTCATATTATTCGAATTATTGACTTATTGATTAAATTGCTCAGAAATTCTCATAGTTCTATGTGTATCAGTTTCATCAGACATATATGTTACAAAGGCAGATTCCTCTCCTGAGACTGTGATGTTTGTTTCACTATGAGTTTAAAATATTTCTCTTCTCTTCCCTTCTCTCTCTCTCTCTCTTTCTCTCTCTCTCTCTCTCTCTCATTTTCTTATATATGGTGCTATTTTTGTTGTTGTATTTACAGTTATATCAGGTAATTCTGAGGCAGGTGAGCCATGGAACAAACTAAAAAAAAAATTCTTCCATGCATCCTTCAGATACTTTTATCCATGAAACTCCAGAGGTTTTAGAAAATGCTGTCTCAAAAAAAATATTTTAAAATAACAACAAAAAAACTCTGCTCATTGAGTCTGGATCTTCATATGCAATATTTAGTCATACTGTTAGGGGTATATTAAAAATTTAGGGTCAAGCGCCTTAAACTAGAGAAAGAACATTGAGAATGTGATGTTTGGCTACAAAATCTGGCTAGTCATGGGGTTGAGTACTCTGGATTTGGGGTACAGGTAAATTTTGCACATTATTGATTTGACAGAGGTAAAGCTGCCCACTTAGATGTCCAATGAATTGTACAAGGCTCTTGGCAACATTTGAAAAGAACATAAGCTGCACTTCCACAGCCATTGATTTACCTAGTGAAGCATGAAATTTGATTTTCCTCTTTTTATTCTTTAATAGTCATGGATAATTGGACATAAAATCATAGTCCTATTCAGGATCAAACTAAATACATGATTCAGTGAGCCCCACCCACACAGGGCAATCAAGATTTCCTATATAAAAATCTTTGCTGGTAGATTTGGTTAACACAGAATGTTGCAAATGTTCAATTGCTTATTAAGGGATTGGATATGAGACATTTCAGAATCTCCCCATTCCACAAAACTTTTACTTTGAAAAGTAGCAGAGATTGGGAAATAAGGAGGCACCTAAGAAATGGTAGGTGTGAAAGGGGGTCATGATAGAAAAAGATCTGTGCTTGGTTCCAGTTCCTAACCTGCAATAATTTTCAATAGTGAACACTTTTAAGCACTTTCCTAAAAGTTTTCATTCATTTTCTTTAATTTTTCCAAAAACTGCTGTCATATTCACTATATAAGTGCGTAAACCATATCTCAGTATGTTTAATTGACTTTCCCAATGTTATGTAAGCTAGTCAACTGCTCAGAATTTTAGATTACCATAACAAAACTCATGGTCTTAAACCTGATTGCCATGAGGAGATAGAAAACTCATTGATAAAAATTACAAGAGGAACATTTTATGGCAGCTTATAGACAAGAGTATCTTCTGTACGCAGAACACAAGAGAAGGCGAAATTGTAATAAAGCATTGCAAAATGCAAAAGGTGGGCCCACTACCAGAGAAGAGGAAATGTGAACAACAGGTTTTCTAACAGTGGGGATATATTTGGCAGGCGTTTAAGGATCAAGAGGTTAACATTGGGTTGGCCAAAAAGTTTGTTCAGGTAAGACGTTACAGAAAAACTCAAAGGAACTTTTTGACCAACCTGATACTTTAGTGTGGTGTAAATCATCCTATAGAGAGAGGACCCGAGGGGTTGTGGTAAGTAGTTTCGAATGACTGTAAGGCTTTCAAAGGGAATAGAAGTTAAATTTGTTGTTTGTGGCCCAGGGAACATTGCTGAGTAAATAGCGCACAAGACAGTTTGGTTGGGTAGAATTAAAGTTTTACATACAGGAAGTTTGCTCCAAGAGGGAGTGACTTCACTATAATGAGGTCATTTAGGCTAGTTCCATAATTATCTTTATCTGTGCTCACTTATTGACTTGTGTGGATTCACATTACTCTCTAGTTTGCTTTAATTTCACCCTTCAGGACTTCCTTTAGTATTTTTTAGGGGGGCATGTCTACTAGGAGTGAATTCTCTCAGCTTTTGTATATTGTGAACGTCTGATTTAACTTTCATTTCTGATAGTGCTTTACTGGGTATAGAATTCTTAAGAGTCTTTTCCTTTCATCACTATGAAAAACGTCATCCGGTTGCCTCTGGCCTGCATGGATTCCGATGATGACAATTTATGATGCATCTAGGTAGGGGTTTATTTGACTTTATCCCACTTGAAGTTTGCTGAACTTCTTGGATGTTTATATTAATGTTCTTTCAGCAGATTTGAGAAACTGTTGGCCATTGGGTCTTCAAATGTTTTTTTTCTGCCCCTTTCTTTCTCTCCTCCCCTCCTGGGATTCCCTCACGCAGATGCTGGTATGCTCCATGATGCCTTGTAGGTCTCTGAGGTTCTTTTCATTTTCCTTCATTCTTTTTTTTGTTTTGTTTTCTTATTTTTCCTTGAACTGAATAATTTCAACTGAGCTGTATTTGAATTCACTGATTTTTGTTTTCCTGCCTGTTCATATCTGCCTTTGAGCCCCTCTATTGAATTTTTCGTTTCATTATTGGCTTTTCAACTCTAGAATTTCTATGTGGTTCATTTTTAAAAGTTCTACTTACTAAGTGGTAGTCTCTGTTTGCCAAGACATCATTCTCATACTAAACTAAACTCCTACTAAACTAAAATAATTTTAGTTTCTTAGATGTGATTTTCTGTAGTTAACTGAATTTATTTAAAGTAGCTGATTTGTCTAGTAATTCTAATATCTGTGTTTCCTCTGGGGTAGCTTCTATCGACTGCTTTTATTTTTCTGTGCATTGGCCATATTTCTAGTTTGTTTGCATACCTCATATTTTGTCGTTACTGTTGTTAAAAACTGAACATTTTACCTAATACAATGTGGCAACTCTGGAAGTCAGATTCTCTTCCCTCTCCAGAGTTATTGTCGTTGCTGTTTGTTGTTATTTACTGACTCTTATCTAAATATGAAAAATTTTGTTGTGTGTGACCGCTGAAGTCTCTGTTAGCTTAGCTTTAATGGTTAGCTGATAATTTAACAAATATTCCCTTAACTGTTGCCTAAATGAAACAAGGTCTGGTGTTGGACATTTCAGTTTCTCGGAGGTTGGAGTATCAGGCAGCTCCTCTCTGTTCACTGATTTAATTTACTTATTTCTCCAATATTAGAAAACAGAAATGTGAAATCCATTTTTTAATGTTAAGGACACTAAATTTTGCTACATGAAAATGGACTCTGAATATGTTAAGGTCAGCCTGGTACTTTTTCTTCATTATCAACAAATCAACATACAACTTCTATTGCTCTCAGCTCTCTTATCAAACAAGGAAGCTTGGAAATGCCATCAGAAGGGACCAGTATGCATATATTATGTTATAGAATTGTATATTTCCGAGGCAAAGGTGAATTATTTAGAACTTACACAGATATAGAGAGAGACAAATATCATTCCATTGAATCTAGAGATAGAATACTTGTGGAAAGAAGATTGGAACTATTGCATTACACAGTTCTGCATATTTGGATATTCTGAGTCTACCAACTACAGATATAGTAAAATCAAAGTAAGTCATATGGCATCTAAGAGAGGGTATATGGTAGTTCTTCCTTTACCACAGACTTGGTCTAAGTTGATGTCTTTTTTATGTTACTAATTTTATATAGGCTTTCTAGAGATAAAAGTTTAGAATACTGCCAACAAACATAATAGTTATGAAAAAAGAATAGAAATGAGGCACAAAGACCATTAAGATTGTTAAGATGGAGTAGAATGGATGAATAGGGGTACATGGTCGTGAAGTTTGCCTCAGTGTCAGGATTTGTCTTGCACCATACTAGACACACAGTAAGTCCTAAAACCTTTGCTAAACTGAAATGAATCTGGCAACTAATTTGATAAATGAGAATTTAAACCTGGTAGGAGACACAAGAAAAGGTACATGTTTACATTAGGTGGAAACCGTTAAGTTTGGTTTGAAGTTGTCAGCCTTGCCAATAGCAAATATCACTGCAGATTGAAGGGAGAGAGAAAGAAAAGATGTGAAAAGAAGTCAGAAATTTGTATACTGTGAGCTGTATTTATATCACAACATGACCTCTGCATTGAGAAATACAGAAACTTTTTTAAACATATTTATTATGTTTTGCTAGAAAAACAGAGTTAAAAATGAGCTATAATGGATAATGATATTATCAAAGCTTCCTCACCCTATTTCAAGAATAAAAATGTGTATGAAAATATTATATTAGTCATGGTCTACTCAGAAAAAATGGAAATCATCTTAATATTTAGCAAAGTAATTTAACATAGGGAATTAATGAAATTATTATAAAAATTCAGTCAATGCAGGGTTAGTTTCCTCAGATGGGAGGACAGGCAGTGTCCATTGGCAAGAGAGACACTGAGAGATTCCAGGGTTTCAAGATTTTCAGCTTCTTTTAATTAATCCAGATTCCAGGGTTCAGGCTTTTCTTTCCAGTGTCCTAACATTCACATAACAGGGTTTGTAGCTGTAAATCCCATTGCCTAGTAATTATGCAACCCATACAATAAAATTTAGATTTATTTTTCAAGGATGTTGTCCTATGGCTACAAGAAATAAGATATTAATTTCCAGCCACCATTGGAGCGAGAAGCTATTACTTTGACACTGAGTTGATCTCAGAGATTAAAGTCTCAAGTTTATTACTTCTTTCAGAAAGTGCTCCAGTGCAAGATAGCATTGGCCATCTTATTCACAGCCCTTATAGTTGTTATTGCTACCATAACTGTCAAGTGCAGTTACTACTTAGTGCCCACGGCATTTGCTCTAGTAGGGTATTTGCCTACAGGTGGTATTTCTCTTGACTGTGATGAAACCATATGCCACAGATTTCCAATTTCCCTTGTTCCTTTAGGAAAACGCTCAGCATCATGTTCAGTACCAAGGTGACCACCAAACCATCTCCAGAGACTTTAGTCAGATGGTTCTGTGCCTTTGAAGAGGCACAGGAAGGATATTTTGGGGAATAATAAGAGAAACTGGGGCCTGTAACACTGCCTCTTGTAGGGTGAAAAACTACTGTTGATAAAAACATCAAACAAAAAATAAGAAGGAGCAATTCCTTCCCCCTTCCTCTTGATTCCTTTGTGTCTTTTCTTATGGGACCTAAGAGGAAGCCATCTAATGAAGCAGAAAGGTAGTTTGCAGTCTCAGTTCCAGCATTGTAAAGCAGAGTATGGAGGATAAATTTTGCAGGAAATGGAATAACTTAATGATTGGCAGAGGTTTATTGGCAGCAATGAGTCATTCTTCAAAGTAAGCTTTTTTCAGGTCTTGACTATTTTTTCATATTAAATGGGAATGCATTTCCAGGTTCAAGTACAAAGATATATATATATACACACTATATATATATATATTTATATATACAATTATATATACAATCATATGTAAGCATATACATATGTTAATTATACATAAAATTATATATAAAAGTCACAAACTTTTAGTCTTCCATGAAGATATTAAGGAAAACCTAATATGTGTATGTTGTGTGTGTGTGTTTCTCAGTTCTTACCTTTCTAGGTAACGTTTGACTTAACTGTAGAATTAAATTTGCATACATATTTACTCTAAACCAGTTCTATCCCTGTTTTTGGAAAAGATTGCCCTTAATGAGTTAAATATAATGCACTGCAATGTAGCAAATCATTACCCAAAAATATCAGATGTACAAAAATTAACTGAGGATATTGCAGTGAATTTAAATTTATAACACATCTTCCTTTTCCAAAAGGGATCATCATTTACAATAAAAGAGTATAATGGAACTCAGGGGCAATAAGCCATCCAATCTGACTCTCTGTGAATAAAAGAATAAGCCATTTGGACCTCTCACTTGAGTGTTTCATTGAATTTGTTGTTTTGGGCCATCAAAAATATACTGGTGGCCATAATATATTTTTGCATAAACAGTAGTTCCATTCTCCCTCTATAGGAAGTGAATGGAATCAGATATGTTTCTGCCAAATTTAAGAACTATGCATAGTGTATGGCTTCTAGAATCTAGACAGAATATAAAAGGAGGTCTTTTGGGAAAGTGTTTTAAGTTAGATGAATAAGAAGGAAAGCACAGAGCGAAGAAGATGTAAACTTTGAAAGTCAAATCATATACTAGCGGGCACAAAATTCTAGATTACACTCAGAAACACTTGTCTCTATAAAGAATTTCACCAGGTATTGTCAGGTAAAGCAGAGCAACAGGAGGGAAGTCTTCTGGTCACCAGAGCAGGGATTTTAGAAGGTGGCTCTTGGTGCGCTAAGGAATTTTCCTGGAAAGCCTGAAAGCCAAATATACTCTTAAAGATTTGGTCTCTCAAATGCATTCCAAGATTGATGAGCAAGTTCAGGTATTCCAAGAAGAAATATGATAGAGAAAATGTCCTTGCAAACGGGGAGTGAGTTCTAAAACCGCAAATAACACCTCAAGTTAAAAGAGCGTATTTGTCACACTGGAAATAGTGACCTTTCTAGAAAGAGCAATGTGGTCAAACCAGTGAGGGGTGGGTGAATTACTAGATGGAAAGATGGGAATGGTTCTTGCTTTTATATTTGTAGCTTTTGGAACAATAGAATAAAAATGGCAGAGCTAATAAGGTGAGACTTTTACACTGTCATCATCATTTTGACAAAGGAAGCCACTTTGTCTAAAATATTGGACTCTATTATAAAAATCTTCATAATTAATTAGAAGTTGGCATGGTTTTGCCCCTCAGGATTCCTTGAGCCACAATACATTTGGAACCAACAAAAAGGCCAGAAACAAACTTACTTGTTGTTGATGAAAGGTGAGGCTGGGCTAGATCAATTTTTTGTATTCCAGGTTTTCATGAGATATCTGAGGTATCAATACCAGCTCCTCACGCTAGTAAGAACGTCACTGGCAGAATTATACATCCAACTACCTATTTTTCTGTTTAAGTAAATAAATTCCACTGGTTTAAAGAAGTCAGTCTGCTAGGAACTTCTTCTAGGTCTACCCATCCTTATCTAGTTATGACTAGGTTAATATACCTGAGTGTCATTTTACCTAACAATAATGTTGGCACATGATAGAGTTAAAGAAAGTGAATTATGGCTACTCTATAAATCGATTTTGTATTTAGATGTGAAAAAATAGAACAGCAAAATTTCCTCAGTACTTTAAAATACATGTTCAATTTTCAAATAGGTACATGCAATTTTTGAACATTATTATGCAAATAAATATATATTCCATATTCACATAGGATGTTTGACTCAGAGGAATAACGTCATTCTTGGTTTCAAAGAGTGTTTGACTAAAAGCAAACTATTTTCTGGAATCTGAAGTTCTTGTCACTTAAAACAAATGAGAGCCATGCAGAACACTGAAGGAGGCTGCTTTAGGTTAGGGAGAGGCTCTTCATTATTTTGCTGTACGCATTTTCGCCTTTTACCAGGTGAGATGCTTGTTTTCTTTTCTATTAGTATCTTACTATGATAAGCACAACAACAAAAATGATGTCACTCCATGAAAACAGAAAAAAAATTCTGTTTCTTCACTCCAGTCCCATCACCTTCTCTCCCCACTCCCCCAAATAAGGTTCCTAATCAAAGAGGCCACACTGATCGCCCAGGAATTTATTGGCCCAAGAATCAGAAAAACAGGGCCTCAGATTGCTGCTCCTGAGCAGCTACCATGGCCTTGGTTCAGAAGTGTATTTTCTGAATCTTACAGACAAAAAAGACAGGAAGTAGATTGCCTTAATGAATATTTTGCAATCGAAGTTTTCAAACCCAGAGAAGTCTACCAAATAACCAATTTGGAGCTCATCCCAATTCCTGTGGGGGGAAATTAGAAAGAAATTTAGAGAAATCTAAAACCTAGACTTTACCTCAAGTAGTTGAGTGAGGACCCAACAGGCGAGGTTTAGAGCATTTGAGCTGGACTAGACCTTAAATATTGTTTCCACCCGGGCCCTACTCTTAGACTCCAGGCATCCTCTGGTCCAGACAGCTGATCATTATTTCCTGAAATGGCATAACTATCTTCCCTTTGAGGCTGGCTCTGACCCAATCCTGCCTGTAATTTCAGCTTTCCCAATAAAGACTCAGGGTTGACCTTCTGTTTTACTCTGACCTCCTGTCATTGATTATGCTCCTAGAGTTGTCTCCCTTTGGAGTTAATTGCCCATTTCCAGCATTTAACTTCACACATCTAGGACTATGAGGTAGACAGAGTTCTAAAAGAACCCCCAGTGTTTCCTACCTCTTGGTATGTTTGGCCTTCTGCAGTCACCTCCCCTTAAGTAACTTGGTTCTAACCAAAAGAATATGATAGCATTGAGAGATGCACTTCCATGATTAGATTTAAAATATTGCGACATCTGTCTTGCTAGCATAGTATGTCTTTTCCCTCTTGGCTGATAGGCTTTAATGAAGACTACTGCCATTTTGAAGAGTATTACATAGCAAGAAACTGAAGGCAGCCTGCAGCCAACAGTCAGTTAGGAACTAAGGCCGTCAATCCGACAGCGCTTGAGGTACGGATTCAGCAAACAATCACATGAAAGTACACCCTTCCCCAGTCAGTTCTTCAGATGAGACTCCAGCCCTGGCTGCCCCCTTGTTTGAAGCTTTGTGAGAGACCTTAAACGGTAGACCTGGTTAAAACATGTATAAACTTCTGGCCCACAGAAACTGTAAAGTAATAGGTGTATGTGTGTGTGTTGTGGTAAAATATACATAACATAAAGCTCCCCATTTTAACCATTTTAAAATGTAGAATTTAATGGTATTAAGTACATTCACATTGTTATGTAACCATCACCACGTACACCTTCAGAACTTGTTCATCTTCCCAAGCTGAAACTCTATCATTCAACACTAACTTCCCATTCCCCTCTCCTCAGCTGCTGTTCTACTTTCTGTCTCTCTGATTTTGCTACACTAGATACCTCATATAAATTGAATCATACATTATTCTTTTGTGACTGAATATTTCACTTAGCATTACTTCTTCAAGGTTCATCCGTGTTGAATCCTGTATCAGAATTTCCTTCCTTCTTAAGGTTGAATAATATTCCACTGTATGTGTTTACCACATTTTGTTTATCTGTTCATTCTTGATAGACCCTTGGATTGTTTCTGCTTTTTGGCTATTAGGATAATGCTGCTTTGAACATGGCTATCAACATCTGTTCAAGTCCTTGTTTTCAATTGTTTTGAATATATACCCAATTTTATGTGTAATTGTCATACTGGTTTCCACTGTCTGAACTATTTTACTAGGTTATGTATTGTTTTAAGTCATTAGGGCTTATGGTAATTGGATGCACAGCAATAGATAACTAAAAGGGATGGCTGTTAGGATACACAAAAGTGGAAAAAATAAACCCACATGGGGCTTCCCTGGTGGCACAGTGGTTGAGAGTCTGCCTGCTGATGCAGGGGACACGGGTTCGTGCCCCGGTCCAGGAAGATCCCACATGCCGCGGAACGGCTGGGCCCGTGAGCCATGGCTGCCGAGCCTGTGCGTCCGGAGCCTGTGGTCTGCAATGGGACAGGCCACAACAGTGAGAGGCCTGCGTACTGCAAAGAAAAAACAAAAACAAAAACAAAAACAAAAACCCACATGGTCCTTGCATTCATGGTGCTTATAGTCTAGTAGAGGAGAAAGAAATAATCAAATACTCATGACATTGAATGTATATTCACAATTTCTATGTGTATTAAAAAAGAGAAGTATATGGTATAATAGGATTTTGTAAAAATTGATTTCACCCAGGCTAGGGAGTCAGGATACCATCAATGCAAGCAGCAGGAGTAGCTTCAAATGAGCCAGCTGGCTAACAGCCTGTGGCCCAGATTCAACAAAAGAATGTTCCTTGCTTTGAGATTTCATCTTTCACTTGCATGAGAGGATTCAAACCATATAGGAAGAAAGGAGAGCACATTATTGAGGCCTCATCTGTAACCAACTGTAATATCAATTGCTAACCTTCTCTTCTCGTATGCAGGCTGTTGAAGAGAAGCAGGTGTTTATTGTATCTTCGTAGCAAATACCTTTTCTGGCCCATGTCTTACTATTTTGTTTGTTTGCTTTATTTTAATGCATTTCAAAATGAACAGTATTTTTGCTTTGTGAAGCTTTAATTTAAAATGTGGATCTTAGTATCCCTCAAAGCAAAGATCTAGAAATATTTAATATTACATGAGTTGAATGTGGAAATGTGAGCAGGCATTATTAGAATCTCCTGCTATTAAGACTACTTGAAGTTTGTGATTTTGTATCCTTCATTTTCTTGGCAGCGTTTCAGGCAGCTTTTCAGTGAGTTCTAATGAGAACACCTCCCTAAGACTGTTCCCCTGACACCCCGAGGACAGATCCCCAGCAAGTTTCTGGGATGCAATGTCTCAAAAACTGTTCTTCCACACAGTAAGTCACAGCAGTGACTTATCTTCATCCAAATCTGATCTTAGTCTTAGAACGAAATAAAACTAGTGCTGTTAGGCCAAGAAGAGAAGAGCTAAAACGTATTAGTTTTATTTAGTTACAGGGAGATTAACAACGTTCTTAAGGGGGGCTCTTTGGGTAGAGAAGTAGGCAGGAACAGACTGCAGTGGAAGGAACAGGAGAAAGTCCAGAAAATTCGGAAAATCAGTTTGACTTATCAGAGGAGGGAAGAGAAAGTAAGGAGCTAAATGCTTGTCCCACCACATCATGCAGCTTTACTTTCGGCTCTGCTTTTCTGGGATTCCCTCCTCTAGATTCCCTATTTTGTAGGATTTACCAAGGTCGCATCTCAAGACATCACTGAAGGAGCCCCAGGACACACCTCAGGGTATTCACTCTGCTTCTGAGATGCAAGTGGAACCACTGCAGGAGGCAAATCATCACAGGTCCTTTTAAGTGTCCAGCATCCCCTTATCCCAAAGTCAGGGAACTGTTGAAACAATTCTCTAAGGAATTTGTTAACAAAAGTACAGTTCTGAGGAGTATCTCAATAAGAACAAATGATATTTCTGTTCATGTGACCAGCATGCAACAATAACAAATCCACTATTTTATGGGGCCAGTAACAGTGCCATTCTGTTTTCCTAGATGATCTGACTCATTAACTGAAGCTGTCCACTTCCTTAACATTAACACATTTGATCCTCCAACTTGAATAAATACAAACTTTTTAATACAATATATATACATATATATTCCTTGTGATCTCCAAACCCTGTTTTTCTATTCTTGTTGTTTTTAGAAAGCAAGTTTCATGATGGTGAAAGGCTGCAAGCCTTCACTTGCCACTTTCTCAGAGCAGTAATTTAGCAACTACTGGGCCCCCAAATCACAAGCAGGGAAATGCAGGAACCTGGCAGATGCTGAGGAGGCACAAATGGGAGTGACTTTAAAAAGGGAGCAAACTGCAGCTCAGAAATGGGAATCATGCTGCAGAAACATGCCCCAAGTGTGTATGGGAAAGAAACAAGGAAGGAACTTTAAAGGCAGATTACTGATGGATGTTGACTACACTAAAAAGGGGCAGCTGCTCTTTTGAGGTCCTACTACTAGTTGTAATACGATAATTTTCATCATGTTGATATCTCTCTTTTGTCAAGTGCCATATGCTCTGATGCCATGTATTGTGCCAAGGGCTTTGCAGGATGACCTTGTCTGTGCACAGAGTTCACATTCTATGTATAGAGTACACTCTGTATACTGCAGAAACTATTTAACTTCCCTGAACATTAGTTTATACATCTGCAAAATGTCATTAAAGTCACAAAGCTGGTTTAAATTGGTAGAGATGAATTTTAAATTTAGGTCTAGCAGACTCTTGAGAGCAAATCTTTTTGCTATCTTTCAAGATCTGAACTGATAATAAGGGCATCTGTGTTCTTCATATGACCATGGAAGAACTGTGTGACGCAGAATCAGAAAGATAAAGCAACTTTACCTTGCATGCAACTTTCCGTAAAATGAAGAGGTTGGCCAAGGTGATTTCTCTGTTCTTCTCTAGAATTAACATTTTACCATTCTCCTTGCTGCAAGCTTCTATAAAGAGGCTTCTTGATTGCCTACTGTTGCCGCCAGGCAAATTAAACCCTAAATAGCCTTTCTCAGTTGTAGACTAGAATGAATACGTGAAGGAAAGGATGACTAAGGATCATTGCTCGTGATGCTGTTTCAGGTGCCATAGGAATAGAGGGATGTGTGAGGTATGGAGTAAGAACTATCCTTTGGCTGATGTCCCTGGACTCTGGGGTGTCTGTCCAGCCAGAAAACACTTATGCTGGGAGGAATCCACAGATGTCAGAGAGAATCAGTCTCCAAATGCTCTTGCTGCAAGAACCTCCTAAATTTTTTTCTTTCATCTTGATTTTCCAACATCCAATGACTCTGGAGTCCAGAAAACTCACCAACTGGTGCTCAGGGATAACCAGCCAACTGAAGTGGAAGAGGAGGATATTACCAGGTCCTCTCTACCCCTCCTCCACTGTATATGGTCTTGGCCTCTCAGGGAGGTCGGTGAGCTGAGTAGAGCAGAAGAGAGTGATGTGCTCTACAGTCTCTTCAACTCACAACTCACTCACAACTCTGCCAACATGTGAACTCTGTTGTTTCCCAGGCAAACAGTTATTGCAGGAATACTGAGTGGCAGGGTGGGTGGAATAGTGGGAATCTGCTAGGGCTGATTTATTTACAGTGGCCTGCAAATAGGTCAGGGGAGAGATAACCCTAGAGATTCTATTTTTTTTTAATTTTATTTTTTATTTACTTTTTTACTTTTTTTTTTTTTTTTTTTGCGGTACGCGGGCCTCTCACCGCTGTGGCCTCTCCCGCTGCGAAGCACAGTCCCCACAGGACGTGCAGGCTCAGCGGCCACGGCTCACGGGCCCAGCCGCTCCGCGGCATATGGGATCCTCCCGGACCGGGGCACGAACCCGCGTCCCCTGCATCGGCAGGCAGACTCCCAACCACTGCGCCACCAGGGAAGCCCTATTTAATTTATTTTTTATACCGCAGGTTCATATTAGTTATCTATTTTATACATATTAGTGTATATATGTCAATCCCAATCTCCCAATTCATCCCACCACCATG
>NW_020174301.1:40770-43088 GCF_003031525.2 Neophocaena asiaeorientalis asiaeorientalis
CCCCCCAGCTTTCCCCCCAGATTCTTAAACAGACATACTTGGATTTACATATTTATGGAAAAGCTTATACTCCTTTGTATTTTATACCCAGATCCTCTCTGAAGCCAATCTGTACTGCCATCTGGGTGGTCCTCTCAGGGATGTACATTTTCTTCAATGAATTAGACCTGTCTGTCCACCTCCTTATATTACTATGCTATTAAAATATGAGAGTGGTTTGCGGTTGTAGGTAGTTTCTGTCCTTCTGACTATAATGCTAATGCCGCTTGGTTATCTTTTAGATGTATAAAAATCAAATTTACTTTTGAGATGCGGATGAACACATGTACTTGTTTACTCTTTCAGTTTTATTGAGATATAGCTGACATATAGCACTGTATAAATTTAAGGTGTACAGCATAGTGATTTCACTTACATCATGAAGTGATTATTATTATTACCTAAGTTTAGTGAACATCCATAATCTCATATAGATACAAAATTAAAGAAATAGAATTTTTTTCTTGTGATGAGAACTCTTAGGATTTATCCTTTTAACAACTTTCATATATAACATATAGCAGAGTTAATTATATTTGTCATGTTGCATATTACATCCCTAGTACTTATTTATCATATAATTGGAAGTTTGTACCTTTTGACTGCCTTTGTTCAATCCCTCCCTTCATCCCTGCCTCTGGTAACCACAACTCTGAATTTATCTGTTTGTTTTTGAAGTATGATTGACCTACAACACTATCTTAGGTCTTGTTACATAACACAGTGATTCTATATTTCTATAAATTACAAACTGTTCACCACACTAAGTCTAGTTACAGTATGTCACTATATATTTACCTTTTATTATAAATATATATAAAATTTTGGGGGGATGTGAAGAATTTGAGAGTGCCAAGTGCTAACAGTTGCGTTTCTACATCTTGTATTTGAAGAGACAATTTAGTTTGGACCTTAGAAACAATTTTATTAAGCCAAACATTGATAATTTAATACATTTTTCTAAAATTTATTAACATCAGTATTTAGGATTTAAAATAGTTCTTATATTATCTCGATTAATTTTTCTAAAACACTTTTTTGTTTTTCATTGAAGTTTAGTTGATTTACCGTATTGTCAGTTTCAGATGTACAGCAATGTGATTCGGGTTTACATATATATTTTTCAGAATACTTTCCCTTACAGGTTATTAAAATATAATGAATATCGTTCCCTGTGTTCTACAGTAAGTCCTTGTTGCTTACCTGTTTTATATATACTAGTATGTATCAGTTAATCCCATACTCCTAGTTTATCCCCCCATAGCCACCTAATGGTAATCCCAAACTCTTCTCACTGTCATTTCACTTTCGGTTTCATTTATTTTTATTTTTGGCTTCTTTTTCCTTTTTTGCAAGCCTCTTTTCTATTTGCAAAACATGCTATTTGATTGCTTTTCATGAACTTTGAATATTATTTCACTCCTAGTTTTAAAGGATGCTCAATCAGACAGGTGGTATGTTTATTGCTGGTCAAAGGAAGGACTTAAGATCACAGAATGCGAAACTCTACTTTGCAGCCAAAACATCATGCACCTTTTCCTCCAGCCTTTTAATGTACGTTAAATATTTTAAAATGATATCAAAGATCTTTTTCTGAATAACTTCCATTTTTATAGTTAAGCTAAGCCTGTACAGCTTGGCCATTGCTAGAGAGGCTGGGATTTAGGAAAGAGTGAGCAAAATTCTCATTAGACCATTTTGGCTTAATTCTTCAATGTTGAAAAAATGTTTAACAGTGTCCTCTTCCCTTAGAACCTTGGGCCTCAGGCGGGCCATGGAGGGGTTCAGAGCTCTGTATGGCCCCTCTTATCAGCTGCCTTTCTCTAGACTGTGTCTGGCCATTGTTCGCTCTAGGAGAGGCTGCCGTGCAACTGCTCTGGGCAGAGTGGGAGCAGGAGACCTGCCACAGCCGCAGGTGGTTTTATTTTCCTCTCATATCCTTCTTTGTCCTTTCATCCAAAGATATTTGTGTACAGCACAGGGAGCTCTCTACTCAATGCTCTGTGGTGATCTAAATGGGAAAGAAGTCCAAAAAAGAAGGGAGATATATATATATATATATATATGTATAGCTGATTCACTTTGCTGTACAGCAGAAACTAACACAATATGGTAAAGCAACTATACTCCAAAAAATTAATAAAAATATAAAGATATTTGTTAGTGTGTTAAGCTGAAACATTTGTGCTTTTTTTTTTTTAATTAGGTCTCATCCTGACACACTTAACAGAGCAATGTGAACTGGCTCATTCTCACAGAACTTATTTATCTCTGAACTC
>NW_020174301.1:43151-106388 GCF_003031525.2 Neophocaena asiaeorientalis asiaeorientalis
TTTGCAAATACATACATCTGGTAAAACTTTAACAGAGATGCTGGAATCTGAAAATATGTGTAAATGAATATTTTATTTAGGCTTTGGGCTGGTGAATCTATATTTTCTTTAGTTTCCTCCTAAAAGGAATTGGTGATTTCATAAGCAAGGTCCAAGATTTGGGGATTTCTGAAAAGTCAGCTGTGGATTGAGTAATTTTTTCCCATCTACTCTCTTTCAGAGATTAATTGACTCTGAAATGATGGTGATTGAAGCTTTTTAACCTCTCTTCCATTAGGTCTTAATTGATACTGATCTGCAAAAAGAGACTAAGGTTAAAGAGTTTAATCACCGAAGATTTGAGGCTCTGAGAATTTAAGATAATCGGCTACCCAAGATCACAGGTTGATAGGTGATGGAGCCAAGATTTAAAACCAGGCACTTTCACTCTGGAGACAAGAAGCTTAATCACTCTACCACACTGTTTTCCTAGGCTTATTTTTTCCCAGAAGACTAGTTAAAAAAACATTTAAAAATGGTAAAAAGAGCATTATGAATGCATGGATACCTGTGTATTTGTGCTCTGTTTAGCTCTCAGAGACTATGTCTAAACCCCACAATCTGACTGTGCAGGAGTGGTACCTCTTTGGTATTCTGTGGTATTTGATAACCCAGTACCAATCTATAAAGATTTTTGAACAATACAGTGGTCTTTTGTGAAGCTTCCTCTGTGCTTTTTCTTGCAAGTTTCCTCTCTTGCTTACCCACTCTCTGAGTTCATCTTATTTAGAAAGTGAATACAAATAAAATTGCTTCAAAGCTCAGAGAATGTAGGTAAGCTTTGTAGAAAAAATATTATAACTGATAAATTGGAAATATTACAGATGGGTTGACAAAATGTAAACTAAAGCATTACTGGGGATGTTTTCACAAGAATTGCTGCAGAGACAATAAATGCTTAATGGGCTCTGTAGTAAAAATAAGTCAGCAAACAGAAACCATGTGGAAGAGATATCATGTTCAGTTAGGGGATGGAATTGGGATAAAGTTTTTCAGGATAGACTCTCGCCTGACATGGAAACAGGACCACAAGAGTTGAGCAGAGACAGGGTGTCTAGACAGGCAGTTAGCAGTTGGGGGATCTGACACTGGTCCTGAACCAGGACTTGTCAGAGGGTCAGCAAGCCTTGATTCCTTCTTCTTTCTTAGCTATCAGTTTCTTGTCTTAAGGTACTTAGAATAATTTAAAGTCAGAGACTCAGACATAGAAAACAAGGCAAGTCGCTGGTTATTAGGATTAGAGCAAAATATTTCACTGAAGAAACCAAGGAGAAGCCGGTTACTCATTTGAAGCATAGGATTAGTGGTAGAGACTATTCAACAAACCATATACTTCCTCCACTGGACACAAAGATAAGTTAAATTTGCCAGCCTCTTCACACTTCCTCATAGCATAGAGGGAAATAGTATTTGCCACTTCCAGGCCTTCCCATAAAGCCATCATATACATGACTCTCTACCCTTTTTCCCTAACCGATGGAATATTGGACAGTTCTTTAATGATTAAAAAATGGTAGAGCCACAAGATGAAAGGGGCTTGAATCACCAACTCCCTGCTTTGAGGGGAGCCTTCCAGAAGAACTGTCCAATCAGAGACAATTCTATTGGAGTTAATAATAAAACTTGATTTGGTTGAGATCCTGATATCTTATTTGTTGTTTTTACAGTAGTAACCATGGCAACCATGGTCTCCACAGCTAACCCAAGGTCAGAATGTAGCTGACGGCAAGGCTGACTATGAGGGATGTGGGTTGATTTTGACTGCTCCGCACATTACCTTTGCCTCTCATTCTGAAAACCACAGTACAGTATTCCCAAGAAATCACTCCTGATCTCAGTTCAAGCATCTTAATGTGGGATTGGCACAGTTCCTCTCCAGATTCAGAGCATATGACCTGAACCTAGCTAGTTAGCATATTTCACCTGACCCCTACCCAGTAACAATTAGATATAACCCAATTTGGTCTCATAAGAGTAAATGTTGGTATTTTTATTGGAGTTTCCAGGGAAGAAGCAATCACTCTTCAATGACCTCCACGAGACTGTGTCTGTAACTTCTGGGGTCTTGACTAGAGAACATACCTGGAAATAACACGAAAATAATGGGAAGCAGAATTGAAAATCAGGGATAAACAAGTTTGTGATGACATTGGTTGAACATTAGGATCCAGCTGTGCCCGAAGTGAGGCCATACTCGGATTTTTCAGTTTTGTGTACAAAACATTATATCAATCGGAATTGAAATCCTGTTACTTACACCCGAAACAGTTTCTGAGGCCTCTTTAAACTTTGCTTTTCAAATCATTCAGACCATGCATCTAGTAAAAGCTGGGTAATACAGTCCCAGATGAGAGAAGAAAATTGTATAGGAATAAGGAGAGAAGGAGATTATTAGGCAGAGGAAAATACGGTTATTACTTTTACTTTATCCAGAGGCTATATTACACAGTAAATATTCATAAAATTTTTTTGATTAATGGGATTTATAGCATGTATAAATACTAACACAATAGATTTGGGATATCATTTGTAGTAAAGGATTTGCTCTGTTTGTAAATCTTAAAGATTCTATACTTTGATTCTTTCTACCACCTTAAAGGTCAAAAGACCTTATAAGGAGGATGACCATAAAACTTATAGTTCAAATCAGAACACTTTTGAGAGTATAAGATAATGCTAATAATATGTAAGGTAGGTAACTGACTTACCTGGAAAATGTCCTGGACAAACTGAGAACCATGGTCATCCTGTTACCAGTGCAAGTCTCTGTGCCCGATGCACAGAGAAGCCAAACAATACCAAAACGCTGGAGTTCAGAGCTGAGAAAGGTTGATTGCAGGGCCGTGCAAGGAGATGGGTGGCTGTGTCCCAGTAAAACCCTGAACTCTCTGAAGGCTTTCAGCAAAGCCGTGTTAAAGGCAAGGCGATTGCAATTCTGTGTATGGTGTTAGGTAGTGATCTAATTTCATTCCTTTACATGTAGCTGTCCAGTTTTCCCAGCACCACTAATTGAAGAGGCAGTCTCTTCTCCACTGTCTGTACTTGCCTCCTTTGTCATAAAGACCTAAATGTAAAACTGGACACTATAAAACTCTTAGAGGAAAACATAGGAAAAACACTCTTTGACATAAACCACAGCAAGATCCTTTCTGACCCACCTCCTAGAGTAATGACAATAAAAACAAAAATAAACAAATGGGGCCTAACTAAACTTAAAAGCTTTTGCACAGCAAAGGAAACCATAAACAAGATGAAAAGACAACCCTCAGAATGGGAGAAAATATTTGCAAGTGAAGCTACAGACAAAGGATTAATCTCCAAAATATACAAACAGCCCATGCAGCTCAATATCAAAAAAACAAACAACCTAATTATAAAATGGGCAGAAGACCTAAATAGACATTTCACCAAAGAAGTCATACAGATGGACAAGAGGCACATGAAAAGATGCTCAACATCACTAATCATTAGAGAAATGCAAATCAAAACCACAATGAGGTATCACCTCACACTGGTCAGAATGGCCATCATCAAAAAATCTATAACAACCAATGCTGGAGAGGGTGTGGAGAAAAGGGGACCCTCTTGCACTATTGGTGGGAATGTAAATTGATACAATCACTATGGAGAACAGGAAGTTCCTTAAAAAACTACAAATAGAACTACCATGTGACCCAGCAGTCCCACTACTGTGCATATACCCTGAGAAAACCATAATTCAAAAGGACACATGTACCACAGTGTTCACTGCAGCACTATTTACAATAGCCAGGACATGGAAACAACCTAAATGTCCAACAATATTTGAATGGATAAAGAAGATGTGGTACATATATACAATGGAATGTTACTCAGCCATAAAAAGGAATGAAATTGGGTCATTTGTAGAGATGTGGATGGACTTAGATTCTGTCATAAAGAGTGAAGTAAGCCAGAAAGAGAAAGAAAAACAAGTATCATATATTAATGCATATATGTGGAATCTAGAAAAATGGTACAGATGAACCTATTTGTTGGGCAGGAATAGAGACATAGACATAGAGAACAGCCATGTGGACACAGCAGGGGAAGGGGAGGGTGGGACAAATTGGGAGATTAGGTGTGACATAAATACACTACCATGTGTAAAATAGCTAGCTAGAGGGAACCTGCTGTATAGCACAGGGAGCTCAGCTCGGTGCTCTGTGACGACCTAGATGAGTGAGTGGGAGGGAAGTCCAAGAGGGAGGGGATATACATATACATATACATATAGCTGATTCACTTCATCGTACAGCAGAAACTAACACAACATTGTAAAGCAATTTTACTCCAATAAAAATAAATAAATGAATTTTTTTAAAAAGGCAAGGTGAGGGAGGGGTGTGGATAGCAGTTGCAAACTTCTTGGTGTCCCATCTGTCATTCTAGCAGCTATCCAGGTAGGTCAGGTCATGAACAGGTCACGATGTTCCTGTAAACCTTCAACAAAACAATTGTTATTCTCAGTTCTGCAACTCTTTATCTTCCTACGAATGGGCTCTAAAAAGTCAGAGCCTTGGTAATAGGCTATCCTGTATGGTTCAGTCTGTAGGCAGCATTCTTTTACAAAAGGTGCAGACCCCAGGCTGGGAGGAGTCTGCTTGGGGTCACAGGAATGGCAGAGTCAGCATGACTAAGCACAGGCAACAAAGAACAAAGGTTAAAGTAAAAAGGAACAGATCGAATTCGGAGTCTGATTTGTTCTTCCCTATTACGATGCTACTTATAACAAGTCATTTTATATAATCCAATGTCTAAACCAACTTCTTTGAAAGCTGAGTTCGATTTCTATTGCTGTGTAACCAGTCGCCACAAACCTAGCAGCTTAAAATAATACCCATCGATCATCTCACAGATTCCATGTGTCAAGGGTCTGTACACTCTGCTCAGGTTCTCTTCATGCTGAATCAGGGTATTGGCTGGGGTTGTGAGCTCATCTGAGGCTCAGGCTCACTGGTTATTGGCAGAATTTAATTCTCGGTAGTATCAGCACTGAAATCCCTGCTTTCTTGCTGGCTATCGCTTGGGGGTTACTCAACTCCTAGAGGTCACCCTCAGGTCCTAGCTAAGTAGCCCTCTCATAGCAGAAGCTTTTGCTTCTTCAAAGTCAACAGATTATCTTCACAGTCTAATTCAGTCGAGTCTAATATAATGTAACATAATCATGGAAGTGATTCTCCTGTCACCTTTGCCATATAACATACCCAAATCAAGGGAATGACTATCCCATCATATTCCCAGGTCCATCCAAAGTTCAAGGGGAA
Organism: Neophocaena asiaeorientalis asiaeorientalis; assembly: GCF_003031525.2. NCBI lineage: Eukaryota > Metazoa > Chordata > Mammalia > Artiodactyla > Phocoenidae > Neophocaena > Neophocaena asiaeorientalis. The sequence goes on from NW_020174301.1 coordinate 48,476, forward strand.
ATCCAGGAATCTCATTTTATAATCTTGTCTACCACAGAAGGGATAAGCTTACTCTAAATTCTGCTTTACAGAAAAAATAAACAACAACAACAAAATCACAAACAAAAACTAGGATGTTTGAGTGGGTAGAAACAATCACAATTTAGTGTCCAGTGTGTTTTCATCCTGAGTGGAGAATAATTTGGGGTTTCTGAAAGATACTAGATTTTCTTAAAAACCATGACTTTGGGGAAAAAAATAGTTTTTGATGGTGAAGTCTTTCTAAGAAATAATTGTTTACTTCATAAATCATTAAAATTGACAACTCTGGGGTATCCATTCATTTAGTCATTCACTGATTTATTTATTGAGCATCTACTATGCGCCAAAAGTTAGACATGGATATTATTCTAACTTGGGAAGAGAAGCTCAAAAATATGATTATGATGCACTATAATTAGGGTAATGGCTGAGGTATGTGTATGATTCTTAGGAGGAAGAGAAAGGACATAACAACAGCATGGAGGAGTTCAAAGAAAGGGTAAGAAAAGGCTTTGTGATATGTGTGGAGAAGCAAGGAACATTTATTCTCCCTTAAATGTTTGGTAAAGTTGAGGAGTGTATTAAGAGAAAAGGATTAAGAGGGGTTCAGATCTTGAAGGATCAAGAAATAACATAGAGAGAAGGAGGGAGAGTAAAAGAAGTCATATACAGCAGTGAAAGTCATTATGGGAAGGATGGACAAGGAAGTTTGAAATGTGGCTCTTTTCCCCACTTTTTACCCAAGACACATTTGGTGCTGTGGATAGCAAATGTATCCTTTTTTATTTATTCTTTAATCTTACATCAAATTAGCCCAAGAAAATGTACAAGGCACTTTGACTGGAATAAGCTCACTGAATCCTCACATAAAGATGCTGGGGTGAGAATACAGATCACAGATAGAGTGAAGGACCTGCCTGTGGTCACAGGTGAGGGGCACTGAAATAGGGCAAGGACCAGAAGTCACCTCATTCATTTCATCATTTCAATTCACAGGCCCCCACTGCAAGCATGGTAGAGTCATGGAATATCTGTTTGAGATAGAATATCAAAAGTCTTCTACCTGTTTCCCAATTGATGTATGAGTTCTCTATGGCACTTTCTGAGCTGGCAAGCTCCTTGCTTCCTTGGAAATCCCATCCTTAAACTTTGCTCTAATTTCTAAGAATAAATTCAATTTTTAAGTTTTCAAATTAAAAAATATAAAAAAACACTTTTTACGAACACATTTTGATTTTCCACTGTGGTTATAAAATTCTGAGGAATGGGACATTTCATATGCTGACTTCTTACTGCTGACAAGGCCTCAACCAATCTTGTACCTTCTGAATCCCTTTCAATTTGTGATATTAAACAGAAATAGTCTGAGGAGTTAGGATGAATGCAGACAAACGAGACTGACCTAAAATGACACAAAGTGCTGATCCAGTATCACGTTGATCCCTGGTCCTCAGCTCTAGATTGTTGTTGACCTCTATATAATTTATGTGTGAAATTTCTGAGGCAAAAAGTGGAGATTGCTCACAAACCTTGAACTAGTCATAAAACTAACGTTCCTTGGTGGACAGTTGTTTTGAGCTTCAGTTGAGGGGAAATCTCTTTTGGAAAGGTATACTTCTGGTCTTCCTATTATTACTAGATCATCACTGGTATATATGTTACCACATCTGACCCATACAAGAGGACTTGAACCCCTGTTCTTCTCCAGTTCCACTGGGATGCAAGCCTGCCTCTTTATGCACATGTGTGACTTTATAAGTGATGCCATGGATTTGACACCCTTCTGAAAAGCAGGCACTGCACATACATTTTTCATAAAACGGCTGCCATGGTGCAGTTAAAGGAGGAACAAGTCTTACCATCTTGATGACAGCCTGTGAAACTGAAACCATGCAATATAGATTTCTCTGAGAAAATGAAAACTTGTATTCTTTGACAGTGTAATTATTATGCTCTATCAAATTACTTGGCTTTTTTAAAATAGAAATCACTGAATACTTCATGCAGATATTACTTTTGCTATCAAATATCACTTTGAGGAAAGTTAATAATTTAGGAACTTTTATATTAAAAATGGCAAATCCAATAGATGGATGAGATGCCGTAGTCAGATAGCCTTCCCGCTCTGAAAGTTTTGTGTGATTGCTTCAGCCTTAAGTAGGATTCCAGAGAAAACAAGGGAGATTGCACATTAAGGAGATTCTGCTTAGAAGATGTGGAAGTCTGAGTGTCAACAACAGTATTGGAAATAATTTAAGAGGGTGTTGTGACTTTTATTTAGAAGAGAGACATTTCCTCTCCAGCAGTAGTAGTCTCTTTTATTTTATGACTTTTAAAATTAAAGCAAAGGTCTCAGTTTTGCAAAGTGTCTCATCTTTGAGTTACCAGTGAATGCATTTTTTAAAATAAATTTATTTATTTTTAAATTTATTTTTGGCTGTGTTGGGTCTTCGTTGCTGCACTCAGGCTTTTTTATCTAGTTGCGGTGAGCAGGGGCTACTCTTTGTTGCGGTGAGCAGGCTTCTCATTGCAGTGGCTTCTCTTGTTGCGGAGCATGGGCTCTAGGCGTGCGGGTTCAGTAGTAGTGATGCGCAGGCTTCAGCAGTTGTGATGCGCGGGCTTCAGTAGTTGTGGCGCACTGGCTTAGAGAATTTTTTTAAAAAGGCAAGGTGAGGGAGGGGTGTGGATAGCAGTTGCAAACTTCTTGGTGTCCCATCTGTCATTCTAGCAGCTATCCAGGTAGGTCAGGTCATGAACAGGTCACGATGTTCCTGTAAACCTTCAACAAAACAATTGTTATTCTCAGTTCTGCAACTCTTTATCTTCCTACGAATGGGCTCTAAAAAGTCAGAGCCTTGGTAATAGGCTATCCTGTATGGTTCAGTCTGTAGGCAGCATTCTTTTACAAAAGGTGCAGACCCCAGGCTGGGAGGAGTCTGCTTGGGGTCACAGGAATGGCAGAGTCAGCATGACTAAGCACAGGCAACAAAGAACAAAGGTTAAAGTAAAAAGGAACAGATCGAATTCGGAGTCTGATTTGTTCTTCCCTATTACGATGCTACTTATAACAAGTCATTTTATATAATCCAATGTCTAAACCAACTTCTTTGAAAGCTGAGTTCGATTTCTATTGCTGTGTAACCAGTCGCCACAAACCTAGCAGCTTAAAATAATACCCATCGATCATCTCACAGATTCCATGTGTCAAGGGTCTGTACACTCTGCTCAGGTTCTCTTCATGCTGAATCAGGGTATTGGCTGGGGTTGTGAGCTCATCTGAGGCTCAGGCTCACTGGTTATTGGCAGAATTTAATTCTCGGTAGTATCAGCACTGAAATCCCTGCTTTCTTGCTGGCTATCGCTTGGGGGTTACTCAACTCCTAGAGGTCACCCTCAGGTCCTAGCTAAGTAGCCCTCTCATAGCAGAAGCTTTTGCTTCTTCAAAGTCAACAGATTATCTTCACAGTCTAATTCAGTCGAGTCTAATATAATGTAACATAATCATGGAAGTGATTCTCCTGTCACCTTTGCCATATAACATACCCAAATCAAGGGAATGACTATCCCATCATATTCCCAGGTCCATCCAAAGTTCAAGGGGAAATCCAGGAATCTCATTTTATAATCTTGTCTACCACAGAAGGGATAAGCTTACTCTAAATTCTGCTTTACAGAAAAAATAAACAACAACAACAAAATCACAAACAAAAACTAGGATGTTTGAGTGGGTAGAAACAATCACAATTTAGTGTCCAGTGTGTTTTCATCCTGAGTGGAGAATAATTTGGGGTTTCTGAAAGATACTAGATTTTCTTAAAAACCATGACTTTGGGGAAAAAAATAGTTTTTGATGGTGAAGTCTTTCTAAGAAATAATTGTTTACTTCATAAATCATTAAAATTGACAACTCTGGGGTATCCATTCATTTAGTCATTCACTGATTTATTTATTGAGCATCTACTATGCGCCAAAAGTTAGACATGGATATTATTCTAACTTGGGAAGAGAAGCTCAAAAATATGATTATGATGCACTATAATTAGGGTAATGGCTGAGGTATGTGTATGATTCTTAGGAGGAAGAGAAAGGACATAACAACAGCATGGAGGAGTTCAAAGAAAGGGTAAGAAAAGGCTTTGTGATATGTGTGGAGAAGCAAGGAACATTTATTCTCCCTTAAATGTTTGGTAAAGTTGAGGAGTGTATTAAGAGAAAAGGATTAAGAGGGGTTCAGATCTTGAAGGATCAAGAAATAACATAGAGAGAAGGAGGGAGAGTAAAAGAAGTCATATACAGCAGTGAAAGTCATTATGGGAAGGATGGACAAGGAAGTTTGAAATGTGGCTCTTTTCCCCACTTTTTACCCAAGACACATTTGGTGCTGTGGATAGCAAATGTATCCTTTTTTATTTATTCTTTAATCTTACATCAAATTAGCCCAAGAAAATGTACAAGGCACTTTGACTGGAATAAGCTCACTGAATCCTCACATAAAGATGCTGGGGTGAGAATACAGATCACAGATAGAGTGAAGGACCTGCCTGTGGTCACAGGTGAGGGGCACTGAAATAGGGCAAGGACCAGAAGTCACCTCATTCATTTCATCATTTCAATTCACAGGCCCCCACTGCAAGCATGGTAGAGTCATGGAATATCTGTTTGAGATAGAATATCAAAAGTCTTCTACCTGTTTCCCAATTGATGTATGAGTTCTCTATGGCACTTTCTGAGCTGGCAAGCTCCTTGCTTCCTTGGAAATCCCATCCTTAAACTTTGCTCTAATTTCTAAGAATAAATTCAATTTTTAAGTTTTCAAATTAAAAAATATAAAAAAAAATTAAGGAGATTCTGCTTAGAAGATGTGGAAGTCTGAGTGTCAACAACAGTATTGGAAATAATTTAAGAGGGTGTTGTGACTTTTATTTAGAAGAGAGACATTTCCTCTCCAGCAGTAGTAGTCTCTTTTATTTTATGACTTTTAAAATTAAAGCAAAGGTCTCAGTTTTGCAAAGTGTCTCATCTTTGAGTTACCAGTGAATGCATTTTTTAAAGTAAATTTATTTATTTTTAAATTTATTTTTGGCTGTGTTGGGTCTTCGTTGCTGCACTCAGGCTTTTTTATCTAGTTGCGGTGAGCAGGGGCTACTCTTTGTTGCGGTGAGCAGGCTTCTCATTGCAGTGGCTTCTCTTGTTGCGGAGCATGGGCTCTAGGCGTGCGGGTTCAGTAGTAGTGATGCGCAGGCTTCAGCAGTTGTGATGCGCGGGCTTCAGTAGTTGTGGCGCACTGGCTTAGTTGCTCTGAGGCATGAGGGATCTTCCCGGACCAGGGCTGAACCCATGTACCCTGCATTGGCAGGCAGATTCTCAAGCACTGCACCACCAGAGAAGCCTGTGAATGCATTTTTATTCTTATGACAGTGATTATAGTAATAATGATCATGTTAACTGGCATTTACTAAATGATTAATACATGCCTGGCACTCTTCTAGGTTCTTTACACATACTCTCTTGTTTACATTCCTTAACAGTGTAAGATAGGTTATGACATTACCCCATTTTCCAGAAATGGAAGTGAAAGTTCAGCAATACTAAATACTTTTCCCAATGTCATACAACGAATAAAAGTATCCTAGTGTGAATTTGTACTTGGACTGTCTGAGTCAGAACCAGTCATTGTAATCTTGACACTTTAATGCTTTCCTGTAACAGCTATCACTGACTGAATACTTGCTCTTGAACACATGGTAAGTTTTTTCACTTGGTAAGCACATTAGATATGTCGTCTTGATTCTAACTTTATAGATGAGGAAACTAAGGTTTTTGGTGATTAAGCCATGTGTCCTCAGTCACTCTGCTAATATGAATTAATTTTTAAACACACTTCAATCTCAGTCTTAGAAGTTAGACAGTGTTAAATTTTAGTTTTTAACATCAACATTATCCTGTTGTTGAATTTTTACTTCCCATTCATCTCAGGAGGAACACTGCTTTTGCAGAATGACTTGTTGAACACAAGTAGAGAGACTTTCATACTCCAAGATAATGAAGGAGGTAATAAAATATATTTGGTAGAAAAAGAGATCTTTATCTGGATTTTTTCAACCTTGATTTTTAAGGGTTGAAAAAATATACACTCAAATCTAATTGCATGGGTTTGACATGTAGAGGGAAATGCTATATACATTTCATTATCAAATTGTCACTGGCGACTACATCTTTTTCCAAGGATGAAGATTAAAATTTGTTAATGCTAGATTGACTATGTTAATGCTTTTTTTGTGTGATCTCTACACAACTCGAAGCACCCACTATCTAGGAGACATGTATAAAGAGAGGACTTGTTTGTGTTTTCATGTGTATTTGTGATAATGATACTTTGGCTCTTGTGTCTTGCGTAAAATGCCTTGAAGCATTTTATATAAGTTTTTCATTAACTCTCACTGTACTCAGTACATAGATATTATATCAATTTTTCAGTCAAATCTCAAACCATCTCCAGGTAGACTCTTAGGCACCTGTAGTTAGACTCACCATACTTGTTGTCAACATAGGATTTTTGCAATGGTGTCTTATTCATGAATAGTTGTTAGTTGATCACCTTATTAGGAGGCGCGAAGTCAGGAGTGACCTATGTCACCATCTTGGTGATGTCACTTCTTCTTTGTCTTTACAGAAACCAAGTCTTGTTGAGAATTTTTTTTTTTTCAAAATCATGCTTCAGTTTGAAGCTGTTTTTCCAATCCACTTTTTTCCTTTTTCAGATTTCAGACCTGCATCGTGGTTTGAAAGTTATCTTTTCTTACCCCTGTTTTCTTTCTTTTTACCTCTCCCAAATCCTAGGGCAATTTTGAATCTTTTTAGCCATATAGGGTGGAGAGTGTTAAAGTGGACATTGCAGATATGTCTAAGTCCCAGTCTATCTACTCTCAGAACTCCCCAAACCCTTTACCTTTTAGGGTGACTTAACAGAACCTATCACAGTAGATTGCTTCAATAATACATCTCCATAGAAAGCTTAGGGTAGAAACCAAGAAATCTCCAATTCCTAGGCACGTTCCAAGGCAGTCCTTCAATTACTGAAGGGATTTGATCTCTAAGCATAATAACAACTATCTCCGTCCAATTTGCCTTGTCAGTCTGAGAGCAAAAGAGCTGTAAGGGGCTGAAGATGCAGCCCCTTCCCTTTCTTAGTCAAGGTTTCCAGGGATGACACTAATGAAAGACTGGCATCTACACAGCACTGTAAGGAGGCAGAGGAGATGCCTGATTCTCTGCTGGGGAATTTGAGACAGAGGCCAGCATGAATTACCAAGGATGTTCAGCTGCTAAGCATGAGGCAGACTCATATGCATCTCACCATAGGAAAAACTCTACTAACTTCACACTGATGCACACTGACCACAGAGCTATTAGAGCAGAAGAATCAGACAACAATTAAAAAAAAAAAGTGGTGCTGTCTCAATTTGGTGCCATGTCAGTTTGCAACCACAGTATATTGAAAAATCAGCTTTCTACTTGATAGCAATGACCTTTGCATCTAACAGTGGTTAATCACTACTATTCCTGGCACCACCACCTAATCTGGCAAAACCTGTTCCCCTGCTTCGCCTCACATGGGCCATTTCTGTCCTTATTTCTTCCCTAGGTTGCTGTGAGCCATGTAATGTCCCTCTCTTCATCACCATTTTTCATACCCAGTCTATTCCCTAAACTCATTGCAGCCTCTGGCACTCCATGCAGAATTATTTGCCTCCCCTTGGACTCCTCCCATTTTACAAAATACAACAAAACTTTCCTTATCTACTTAGCAACACTAATTACCTACTGACTAGTTCCTTTCTCCTTTTCCTCAAGTGCTATCTCTTCTCCTTAACTAGACTACTAGCTCTTTGAGGAGAGTCCCTGTGTTATATGATTCTTTAATCTTGTTATGATATCTAATGCAGAACTTCTGGCATGGTGGGCTCAATTAATATTTGTTGGTTGATTTGTATGGCCTTTGTATAAATGTATTCAGCAACATTTTAGGAGATTATGGCTTCCAGTACAACACAATTAAATTCGTGTTTTGTTGGATCTATAGAATTTAGGATTTCAAAGATAGAAGAGATTAGGGATCCATTATCCGACTTCCTTACTTTTCAAGGGAATAACCTGAAGCCCAGAGAGTGAAGTAAGGTAATTAAGACTTTGATGTAGTGCATTTGTGTTAATTATCTTGATTGTGGTAATCATTTCATAATGTATACATGTATTATACCATCATGTTGCATGGTCTCAGTGTCAGTAGCTGCAGGAGGAGAAGTGGCTAACATATAATGCTTCTGTGCAAACCAGATGCAGGTCAGTGGTTAAGCAAGGGAGTTTTAAGCTGTACGGTACTCCACCCACACAAAGCACTGCGATAATTGTTACAGGGAATGGTAATAATAGTACTGTCCATACAATATCATCCAAAAATGCACTCAAGTCCACCAAAATTTCTCCCCCTAAAATATGTGTCCAAACTTTGTTCCTGATATTCACAAAAATGTTTGACTAGGTTATCCTGATGTGCCATGGATATAATCATAACTTAAAGAAGGTAAACATCCTCGGCAAACTAGGAAAATCAATTATCAGATCTATCCATCCCCTTGTTGTTTCAGCTCCTCGGGTGTAGATATATAGTGAGAATTGCTTTTCCCCAGGAGTCAAAATGCCAGAAAGCCTTGTAATTTCGGCTTCAAAAGTCCCCAACAGGGCTTCCCTGGTGGGGCGGTGGTTGAGAGTCAGCCTGCCGATGCAGGGAACACGAGTTCGTGCCCCGGTCCGGGAAGATCCCACATGCCGCGGAGCAGCTGGGCCCGTGAGCCATGGCTGCCGAGCCTGCGTGTCCGGAGCCTGTGCTCCGCAACGGGAGAGGCCACGGCAGTGAGAGGCCCGTGTACCACACACACACAAAAAGTCCGCAGCAACCTGAGCAAGGCAAAATTATTTAAACCTCCTTGGTTTCAGTTTTCTCATTAAACACCAAGAGCTAATACATCTTTTTCCTTCTCACAAAAAAATGGTGAGAAGAAAATGAAAAGTGAGCTAATAAAAGTGATAATGAACTTGGAAAGTTTAAGAAGGATGAAACAGTATATAATTGTAAAATATAGAGAGAAAATAGCCAACACTTTTATAAGGTCTTTAATTTGGTCCAGATACTCTTTTGAGCACTTTACATAAAAAGTATATTATTGACTAGTTATAACAATTAAGAAAGATGAAATGTAATAGAAATTTATCCATATGGCCATTCACATTGCAAAACTAAAATGTCAGCACTTTTCACCTCTTGCATGAACCTCTCCTCAGTCACAGGAAAGGAAGTAGAAATGTTGTTGCCAAGGCTTATATGATACGTAGGAAAAGTAGGGTAAACTGTTTTACCTCTAAAGGGACTTGAATGAGTAGTTTCTGATCTCTAGTGCTCATCAGAATGGACTGTGCAAAAGTATCTACTTCGTCTCTCTGACTTCAGCTTCAACATCCAGGGTGGGGCCCTCTGATTGGCAGAGCTCACGTCACATGGCTGCCACTTACCTGTAGACCAATCAGGGAGCGTGAGTATCTTGCATTCTTATCTTCTAGAGAGAGAGACAAACTGCCTCGTACCGACACTCATGCGTTAAAGGAATTTGCCAAAGATAGGAAACGGATACAAATGTTGGGTAGTGAAGAAGCAGTACATGTTTACACAGCCAAGAACTAAAATCTTGAACACATTTTATTCCCAGGACCTAGCACAGTGTCTGGTGCATAAATGATCCTCACAGAATGTGAGTGAATGAAAGACAGAAATATGAATACTTATTTTACTCTAGTTATTAAAAATGTGTCCCAAGAAATGATGAATACCATATATATAATTGACTGTTTACAGAGTAGAAGGGGAGAATATGTACTTCGCCTTTAATGTTGATACCAAGGATGATGATAGTCTTCATAAAACATACACTTAGAGGGCTTCAGAGCCAATTATTACTAGTATCAACATCTCCATCTTAATTAGAAGCCACTGAGAGAGCCAACCTTTTATTAATTCATCCATTCTTTCCATTTATTTTGAAATTCCTTTTATTTATTCATGCTATGACTTCAATGCATATTTTGTATTCTTTTCTATTCCTTTATTAATTAAAATGGTGAACATAAACAGACACTGAACCTGCCCAAATGCAGTATACAGTGGAATCCTGGAGAAAGACAGTAATCCTTATAAAAGGAAATTAATAAGCAATTACTGGGCTTCCGTGGTGGCACAGTGGTTAAGAATCTGCCTCCCAGTGCAGGGAACACGAGCCCTGGCCCGGGAAGATCCCACATGCCACGGAGCAACTAAGCCCGTGAGCCACAACTACTGAGCCTACATGCCACAACTACTGGAGCCTGCATGCCTAGAGCCCTTGCTCCGCAACCAGAGAAGCCATGACAATGAGAAGCCTGCGCACCACAACAAAGAGTAGCCCCCTCTCACTGCAACTAGAGAAAGCCCGCGCAGCAATGATGACACAACACAGCTGAAAATAAAAACAAACAAATAAATAAATTTTAAAAAATATAAGCAATTACTGCCATCTTATAGGCTTTCAAAGAGAGCAGCTGGTGAGGAGAGACTATATAATGAAAGATATGACCTAAACAAAGCGTTCAAAGAGAGGCTTCTTTGAAGAAGTAATGGTTGAACTCAGATTAAAAGAATTAATAGAAAATAACCAACCAAAGTGGGCAGAGGCAAAACCTATACAGATGCCTCAGAAGGGCAGAAAAATAGTATTCTTCATGTTAAGTATCTTTACTTGTATCCAAAGGACAAGGGGGCTCCTTAGAGGGTTTGAATCAGAAGAGAGCTTCCTCTGCCATAGTCAAATTTGGGATTTGGGAACTTAATCATTCTTGTACTACGAAGAATGATTGCAGAGTACAAGAGTGCAATAGGAGATCAACTAGCAGACTAATTCAGATGAGAGATGAGTGGGGGCTTTGACAAAGAAGATGGTGCAGTTGAGGAGATGCAAACACTTGGTGACAAACTGAGGGCTAAGGGGCACATGGGAAGAGGAGAAGTAGGAAGGACAAACGCCAGCTTTGTCTTAGTCCCATTACAACTCTGTGTTGCACAAGGATGGTAGGGAAAATCCAGCCACATTAGATTTCCTTGAAAATCATCATGTGCTCCTATTGAAAATTAGCACATAAATCCATAAACCAATTCTAATTAGTCTCTTTATTTTTTGCCAATAAAACTTGAAACTTTCATTTGACCCAGTAAAACTCTTAATAGTCCTTTTTTATTTCCCTTCTTTGAAAAGCCATTTTTATATGTTCAAAGTAAAATAATTACTCACTAGTGAAAAATGTATTCCTAATTCCACAATTACTTTATTAAAAATTGCCAGTTTAAAAATGCTTAAAGTTTGAGATTGGTCCAGGAAATAAATTATTTAATACATATTGCAATTTTCTTTCAAATAATCACTTAGGGGTTGTGGAGAAAGGGAGTTGGGCTGAGAAACTCCAAGGTATAATTTTAGATCTGATCTACTTGGCACAAATCAGGCTGCACTGTTTGCTATGAAATGAGGTTGGAGTCCTGGTTTCTTGTGGAGTGTGAGTATGCATATATCCTGTGTGTATTCACGTGTGTGTGTGTGCGTGAGCTGTCATGGTTCGTTATGAGCAAGGTGTCTTTCACCAGCAAGAAGCCCATTTTTAGTCTCAGTGGTCCAAAGTTGAATTAAGTGTCTATGTGGTGAATCCCCTCCCATCCCCAGCACTGAAAGTTTCCTCTCCACGTCTCTATCCTAACACCTAATATGCATGTTTGAAAGCTAATACTTCCTACACAGGTGACATAGAATACTTTAGTCAGCTATTAATGACCCAAGGGGAGTGTAATTATCAAATTATCTGCATTTTCCAACAAGTGAGAATAAATACTCAGGGTTAATGGAAACTTTGATGGAGGGCAGGTTGGAATCATACACTGGGACCTGGACACTTCTGAGCACCTGATGAACAAAGGCAGAGCCCTGGGAACTACTAGGTAGGGATTTGGGAAACAGCCACAGACCAATTTTGCCAGTTGGCCAATTCTGCACATTTCTGGGTACCAGTTCTGCCTCCTAAATGAGTCACATGTTAATATTAGATTTTTTGCTCATGTAGACAGTCTTCTCCAAGGCTTAGCTTTGCTTACCTCACTTCACAGGAATATGGCTTTCTTATAGCTCAGGCATGGGGCCAAACTCTGAGGTACTGTCTATAGAGTGGCAAAATTAGGAAGTTTTAGAAAATTCCCAAATAATTCTCCAGTCCAAATGTCCCCTTAGATTTACTGGACTTTTCTAGAGAAATTGCACTACTCACATTAGACGAATTAGGTTACACTGGAGGGGCCTGGGGTGGACTTTGCTCTTTCAGTTCTTTTTCTCCATCTACTTTCTCCTCGTGACCCTCTTTTGCTCTCTCTCAGTTATTCTCTTGACTCTGATACATGAGAATGTAAACATGTCAATATTGTCACCGTTTTCACTCTGCTTACTTCTATTCATCCTTCTGGCCTCAGTATAAATGCTGTTTTCTCTGGAAAGTTCTCCATCCTCTCAGCAACCCACCCCACTAGCCTCCCATTCCGCAGACTGCACTTTATATTATCTCATTTAATACTAGTATTTATTCTGCACTTAATTGCTGATCTGCTTGTGTAATAATGTCAGCTGGGGACAGTCTCACCTCTTGAAATCTGGATAAAATTGGGTTGAACCTCTTGGTGTTATGGCCTAAGAAAATACCCCTCCACAGGCTGGCTGCTAATTACAAGGGTGAGGTGAGGGGGTTGTGAGTGGGCAGTTATTCTCCCGGCTTAGAGCTGGTGAGAAAGTGAGCGATAACTGTCCTGTACTACCCGGGCCCAGAGTTGAAACTCATACCAGGGCTCGGTATTAACAACAGCAAAACAGCAAGAATAATTAGAAGAATTTATGTGTATATCATATATTATTGAAGACTTTTTGAGAGAGAGTTTCTGGGAATGGCTCAAGGGAAAGCATATTTCTGTTCATCTCTTGCTTCTCCAGCTGGTCTAAGAAACTCAAATTGATCACGTTTATTATTTAGAGCATCTTTTTCCCTGTGAAACCTGGCCATCAGATAGCACTTGGGCAATTAGAGTGGGGTTGGGGAGGTTCTACTTCTACCTGAAATCCTTATCCAAATTTTATCCAACAAATTTCTCTCTGCAAGAGAAATCCTAGAGTTGCTGATAAATTAATACAGTTTTCTCCAACTCATTCCACTTGCTTATTTTCCTCATTAGATTATAGCTTACATGGAAAGAGGGATAGTGTTCACCTTATTTATATCTGTCTTCCCAGAAGAATGTCTGGCATATGGAAGTAGCTAAAAAGAATTTAGGGAATAAAAGAATGGGAGAGACACTATCCACATGTGGAAATGACTGAAATGATTGAAGCCTTCGACATTCCAGTCTCCTAGTCAAGGAACCATTCAATTAAGATTTAGTAAGTCCCTTTTTGCTATTAGAGTGAAATATGAATATTTGGGGCATATAAGTTATGTCTTTGTTCTGAAAAAAGTATGGTGACAAAGATAAATGAACACATCTGTAATAATTAGCAATTGGTAAGTACGCATATGCTTGCAGTTGTCTATAAGACAGAATAAATTCAATGAAGTAGAGAGTGGAAAGGTGGTTGCCAGGGACTGGGGTGAGGAGGAGGAAAGGGGGAGCCGTTCAAGGGTATAAAGTTTCAGTTACAGAAGGTGACCAAGTTCTCGTGATATGCTCTATAACATAGTACATATAGTTAACAATATTATTGCACACTTAAATTATGATAAGTGGATAGATCTTACATTAAGTGTCCTGACCATTATAAATAAAAATATTTCATTGAACATACTTTGCTGCTGGCTGGAATATCTGAGTGAGATTTTATGGAAGAGTAGGAACTTTTAAAAAATTTATATATTGAAGTATAGTTGATTTACCATGTTGTGTTAGTTTCAGGTATACAACAAAGTGACTCAGTTATACATACATATATATCTAGTTTTTTCAGATTCTTTTCCCTTATAGGTTATTACAATATTGAGTATAGTTCCCTGTGCTATATAGTAGGTCCTTGTTGGTTATATATTTTATATACAGTAGTGTGTATATGTTAATCCCAAACTCCTAACTTATGCCTCCTCCCCCTTTTCCCTTTGGTAACCATAAGTTTGTTTTCTATATCTGTGGGTCTGTTTTGTATATAAGTTCATTTGTATCATGTTTTTTTAGATTCCACATATAAGTGATATCATACAATATTTGTATTTCTCTGTCTGGCTTACTTCACTTAGTACGACAATCTCTAGGTCCATCCATTTTGCTGCAAATGGCATTATTTCATTCTTTTTTATGGCTGAGTAATATTCTGTTGTGTAAATATATCTTCCTTATCCATTCATCTGTCGATGGACACTTAGGTTGCTTCCATGTCTTGGCTATTGTAAATACTGCTGCAATTTACAATGTGCTGCAAAAACACTGGGGTACATGTATCTTTTCGAAGTATGGTTTCCTCCAGATAATATGCCCAGGAGTGGGATTTCAGTATCATCTGGTAGCTCTATTTTTAGTTTTGTAAGGAACTTTCATACTGTTTTCCATAGTGGCTGTTTGATCAGGTTCTTGAAAGATAGGTAGGATTTGGACCAGAAGTGGGGGTAGGGTGGGCTGCTCTCCCACATGGAGGGTATCAGGAGTCAGAATAGTGCCACTGAAGTGAGCTTGGAATATATACTTGACAGGTAGAGGAATTTAGCCTGGGTGGAAGGGTGTATATGGTAGGGAAGAGTAAGTCTCAGATCAGACATGTAGCCTGTGCTTGGAGGCACCAGGGAAAGCCAGGTGGAGACATTTGAGCTCCATACTTGTAAGTAGTAAAAGCCACTGTAGGATCGTGAGCAGAGAAGTGACTTGATTGGTATTTACTTCTCGTACTTCTTATGCGTCAGACTCTTACATATTAATCATTTTCACCTTATAACTACCCAGTGGGTTGAGACATGTTTATATTTTACAGATAAATAATCTGAGACTCAGAGAGGCTGATTAAATTCCCCAAGGACACACATCAAGCTACTCGCAGAGTTTAGATCCTTTCCTGATCCTCAGACTCCACATTTGGGCTCTTTCTGCTTCATCTTCCTGATTGTAGAAGGGAGATGACAGACAGAAGATTATGAGGAGATGCAATTTTGAGAGTAGAATGGTGGTGTCCTGAGGTGTCCCTCTTTTTTCTGAAAGGCAGGGAAACCTGGTCAGCGGGTAGGGGAAGAAGCTCAGTAAGTGAAGAGTCCAGACAGCAAATACTGAGAAATACCTCAGGCTCTTGGTGTAGTCTGAACAAACCGGGCCCCAGAGGCAGCTGAAGCACCCAGAAGAGAACAGTCTATGGGGGCCTTTTTGGAATTCTTGCAGCATATCCCTTCCCTGGGCTGTGAATTGTGTCCCAGAGGCACAGCGGGGGTTGTCAAGGTGGGAAATGAATATCGTGTCCTCAGACTCTGTGAGCAAAGGCCACTTTGTCATTCCAGTCAGTCACTAATGACTTCCTTAAGTATATGTCCATTGTGGGGGTTTCTCGATTTTTGCTGGGCCTCTAACCAGTCTGTGGGAACAAGAGTGTAATTGTAAAGGCAGAGAGCCTGAAAGGTGAGGGAAGAAGAAGAAGAAATAAAAGAAGAAACAGGCTGTGCACAAAATATCTGTGACTGATGACCCAATTCAGGTGTTTATATGGACAAACAACAGGGAACCATCTCTGGAAGCCAGACATTGCTATAAGGTCCTGAGGAGAGTGTTGAGGGCTTCAGTAGGTCAGGCTTCCACTTGGATTCAGGTAAGTGGTCCCTAAACCACTCAGAGCAGAAGTTGGACACTGCCTCTGGATGCTCACCAGCCAGCCATAGCTTTTGTTGACAGTCCTATGAAAGTGACTCCCTTCAGTGCTTCCAGAGGAATTGCCCATCCCTGGTTTATCCCATATGTGAAAGTCCCCCCTGCCCTGACGTCAGCTGAGCCCTCACCTGGAGATGAGAAGCTGTCCTTGCTACATGCCTGTAGGGCAGTATCATTGTTTGTCCAATCCCAGATAATATTATCATAAAAGATATAGATGCTAAAGATAGAGAATGTTAGCCTTATAGTAAGTTCAGGGTGTGGGTTTGAGATGACCCCAAGGGAGATGAATATTCCCATTACAGATATTAAATAGAGTTTTCATGCGTTGAGTGCTTTAAGGAAGCAAGCCCTGAAATTACATTATTAATTCCATTCACAGTCTCCAAAATAATTTTTATTCTCATCATTCTACGGATGAGATATAGAATGCAAAATTCTACAAATGCAAAGTAAGCTAAGGTAACAAAAGTAAGATGTATATCGTGAAACTTGATTTAAGTTGGTCTCCAATATTTCATGCTCTTTCCGTCGCAACACAAAATAAGCCACCATTCATTGGAGTATTAAGTAACTGACATATGGTGTCATGGAACAGAGTTTTCAGCTTAAAGGCAGGGATACTGGTTGAATCGAATATGTCTAAATTTCAGCACAGGCTCTGAAAGTTGTTAAGTCTTGGGTTACATAACTGATGTGTGCTTGACGCTTGCTGCTGTTTGAAGGTGCATATGTAGCAATGCAGTTCTGGTGCTAATTCTTGTACTCCTCATCTGACCTTGAATGAATTATTTTTTCTTCCTGGGTTTTACTGATACCATACATGAAAGGTTTATTTGATGTACAGTATGCATTTAAAACGCAGATAAACAGTTAGTTTGGAGGTTGGAGAGTATCTCTTCCAGGTAACCTAAAATCCTCACTGGTTAAAAAGAACACGCAGGCATAAATGCATAGAAACTACGCAAATAGACAGCAAAAGAAATGTAAAATTTTATATGAACTCTCATCTCTTTTGAGAGACACTACTTTCAGAAGATGCTGAGGTGAAAAAGTAACTGTAAGAGAAAGACATAGCAGTAGTGACCACAGCTCTAAATGGATTGGGTTATTATTGGTAGCACATGCTTAATTAAAAGATTGTTATTGAAAGCTTCCCTTTGAAATATAGCCGGAATACTGCAGAGTTTTATTTTTTAATTGGCTTTTATTCTGAGGCATTGTGATATTTAATAAGTTGAATGTTCACATAGTAAGTATAGTAAATTGAAACCTGCAGTGACCAAAACCTCAGCAGTTATGTTGTTGCTCTGTGGTGCTATTGCCCCACAGCACGATATAATGGAATATCAAAGCTCTTAGAACATAGGAAGCTCAGAAGTAGATTAATAGAAATGCAATCAGTTCTGTTAACACAGATTAATTTAGATAAATGCAAGGCTTTCTTAGCCATTAATGGTAACCTTCAATTATGCTGGAACCTGCGTTTACCATAAGTAGGCTGCAAACAGCAAAGGTTAAGGAGCAAAGAAAGTTTAGACTCTGGACACTGAGCACCACTGTGACTTCAAGTCTGGGTTGTAGTTGGAACCCATTCAGAAAATGGCAGATCCAATTTTTTTAAACATGCAGGAAGTTTCTTAGGATCTTTGAGACATAGCTCCTTTAGAAAGCCCGGGAACAAAGACAATCTTCTTGGAGAAGTTAGTGCCCCAAAAGCTATAAGTTAGTGTTGGAAAACTGAAGTTTTATAAAATGATGATTCATAGGAATATAAATTGAATAACCATTTTGAGAAGGTGTCTGGTAAGCCCTAATAAAGTTGAATATATGTACACCTTATGGCTCAGCCATTCCACTCCTAGGGCTATTCCCAAGAGAAACCTGCTTACTTGTGTAATCTAAAACATGTGTAAGGGTGTACATAGCAGTATTATGTTAAAAGTAAACTCGGGGCTTCCCTGGTGGCGCAGTGGTTGAGAGTCCGCCTGCCGATGCAGGGGACGCGGGTTCGTGCCCCGGTCCGGGAGGATCCCACATGCCGCGGAGCGGCTGGGCCCGTGAGGCATGGCCGCTGAGCCTGCGCGTCTGGAGCCTGTGCTCTGCGGCGGGAAAGGCCACAACAGTGAGAGGGCCTGCGTACCGCAAAAAAAAAAAAAAAGTAAACTGGGAGACAAAACCCAAATTTCTATCAATATAAAATATATAAATGAAATATGCTATATGTTTGCAATAAAATACTATTGAACAGTTAAAGGCATTAGAATCTCTCAAGGAAAAGTAACCTGCAGAAAGAAAAATATAATAATTTTTTAAACATAAAAACCACACTGATTTATAAGTAGTAAATATGAAATGCACATGAATGCTAACGTGAAGTTCAGTATGTGGTTACCTCTGAAAAAGTTTGTAAATAATTAAAAAAATTAGAATCCATCTACTTATCCATATGCCCACTTCTTCATACATGCAATAAATATTTACAGAGCTTCTTTCTTGTCCTACTATCTCTTCTAAGGGTTAAGAGACCAACTATATATGATATAGTCCTTGCCCTCGAAAGACTTATAGTTTAATTGAAGGCTCACAGGGGAATTTAGACCATAGGGTCAAAATTT
This sequence comes from Neophocaena asiaeorientalis asiaeorientalis, assembly GCF_003031525.2. Taxonomy (NCBI): domain Eukaryota; kingdom Metazoa; phylum Chordata; class Mammalia; order Artiodactyla; family Phocoenidae; genus Neophocaena; species Neophocaena asiaeorientalis. Next base: position 67,112 of record NW_020174301.1, read on the forward strand.
AATAGTGGAGAAAAATGTCTAAAATGAAGACACAGCTTGAATCAAAATATACACAAAGCCTGACTCCCAGAGTATGGCTAAGGATGGGGGAAATAACGTGTTGGGGGAAAACCCAACTCTGAAAGCACAGAGTATAAATCCCCTCATTGGATTCTTCATTTTTCTTTCCAGGATGTAGTGAAATCCATGGATTTGACAGATGATCCCAGTCAAGTCCAGTTTTTCAAAAACTTATTACAATAGCCTGAAGTTCTGAACAAGGGTGTTTTTTGTTCCATGGTGTGTGTACTGTTGTTTTTTTTTAAATGTGTGATGACTCTCTTTATAAAGCATGACTAGTTAAAGGGGTCATAATGTATTAGTCATTTTGTATTTGGAGAGCACAGTCCTTTCCAAAAAGTCCTTTATTAAGGAACATAGTGGAACAGAATGGAGCAGTTTCTCCCTGTCAAGAGAAAACAAAGGATGTATTCTAGGGAGATTCACTGTCATTCTTGACAATATGTGTGTCAGACTGTGTGGGGGGATATTAGGAGACAGGTTAGGTTAGATCACCTGGAAGGACCTTTTGCAGATCTGAGACTCTGTAGCTTCAGCTTTCAAAAATGAGAACTGTCTTTAAATATTACCATATATTTCTTAAAATCTACTACGGTGGTGTCATTTTTAGTGTCTGCCATCCCTTGTTTAAGGTGTATTATCATCATTAATTTTAGTTTAGTTATTGCTTGGATGATCTTGAAAATAACAAGCTTGATGCAATTACTTCATTTATTTGTCCTAAAATTATCTCTTGAAATTCACAGGGGACTCCATAGGTCTCGTATTTTAGAAATTAATTTTAAAAAAGACTGATTTTGGGCTTCCCTGGTGGCACAGTGGTTGGGGGTCCGCCTGCCGATGCAGGGGATGCAGGTTCGTGCCCCGGTCTGGGAGGATCCCACATGCCGTGGAGCGGCTGGGCCTGTGGGCCATGGCCACTGGGCCTGCGCGTCCAGAGCCTGTGCTCCGCGGTGGGAGAGGCCGCAGCAGTGAGAGGCCTGCGTACCACAAAAAAAACAAAAAAACAAAACAAAACAAAAAAAGACTGATTTCTTCTCATCTGAATCTTTTATCATTTGTAGTTTTAAACACAGTTCTTCATTCTGCCTTTATTTTTCTAGGATAAGAAGCTATTTTGTTGAGCCCAGTTTTACACATTTTATTTTTAATATACTTATAATTAAGACATGGCAGCACCTATTGAATTCATTTTCCAAATAAGAAAACCAACACATGGAGAGGTTACTTTGTCTAGAATATCATGATGAACAGACACAATCTGAGGAGGGTAGTTTTCAACCTCACGTTCTTTTCTGCTTCCTGAACTTAAAATGTAGGAAAGATTTATACAAACACTCACATACACCCCTCTGAGAGTGGGTAGAGAGAAAGAGGCTATATACTAATTATTATACCTGTTTTTTTTCTCCTAAAGTCGGGAAAGAGTGGGTAGAGAAGGGCTATCTCATAATGAGGATATATGCATTCTGTTACATGATTGGGCAATCTCATATTGCAGCAACACCATACATAGTTTGTTTTTGGTTTTTTTTTAATGTAAAACTTTATCTTTTTAAGAGCAGTTTTGGGTTTACAGAAAAATTGAGGGGAAAGTACAGAGATTTCCCATATGCCTTCCTGCCCTCACACATGCAGAGCCTCCCCCATTATCAACATCCCCCACCAGAGGGAAACATTTGTTACAGGTGATGAACCTGCATCAACAATGTTATCACCAAAGTTCATAGTTTATATTAAGGTTCACACTTGGTATTGTGCATTCTTTTGGCTTGATCAAAAGTATAACATGTAACCATCATTACATTATCATACAGAATATTTTCACTGCCCTAAAACTCCTCTAACAACACTGTATTTTTTGGTTTGTCTTCACTGAGGTATAGTTGATTTATAATATTATATTAGTTTCTGGTGTACAAAATGGTGATTCAAAAATTTTAGATTATATTCCAGATATAGTTGTTATGAAATAATGGCTATATTCCTTGTGCTGTATAATATTTCCTTGTAGCCTATTATTTTATATGTAGTAGTTTGTACCTCTTAATCCCCTTTCCTTATCGTGCCCTCCCTCTTTCCCCACTGGTAACCAATAGCTTGTTCTCTATATCTGTAACTCTGCTTCTTTTTTGTTATATTCATTAGTTTATTTTTTAGATTCCACATATAAGTGATAACATACAGTATTTATCTTTCTCTGTCTGACTTATTTCAATAAATATAATACCCTCCAGGTCCATCCAAGTTGTTGTAAATGGCAAAATTTACTACCAATGGCATTTTTCACAGAACTAGAACAAAATATTTCACAATTTATATGGAAACACAAAAGACCCCAAATAGCCAAAGCAATATTAAGAAAGAAAAACGGAGCTGGAGGAATCAGGCTCCCAGACTTCAGACTATACTACAAAGCTACAGTAAACAAGATACTATGGTACTGGGACAAAAACAGAAATATATATCAATGGAACATGATAGAAAGCCCAGAGATAAACCCACGCACATATGGTCACCTTATCTTTGATATAGGAGGCAAGAATATACAATGGAGAAAAGACAGTCTCTTCAATAAGTGGTGCTGGGAAAACTGGACAGCTACATTTAAAAGATGAAATTAGAACACTTCCTAACACCATACACAAAAATAAACTCAAAATGGATTCAAGAACAGACACTATAAAACTCTTAGAGGAAAACATAGGCAGAACACTCTATGACATAAATCACAGCAAGATCCTTTTTGACCCACCTCATAGAGGAATGTAAATAAAAAGAAAAATAAACAAATGTGACCTAATGAAACTTAAAAGCTTTTGCACAGCAAAGGAAACCATAGACAAGATGAAAAGACAACCCTCAGCGTGGGAGAAAATATTTGCAAATGAAGCAACTGACAAAGGATTAATCTCCAAAATACACAAACAGCTCATGCAGCTCAATATCAAAAAAACAAAAAACCCAATCCAGACTCCCCATTGCAAGAGCACAGAATCACAACTAACTGCTGAACAATCATCGACAGGAAGACACTAGAATTCACCAAAAAAGATACCCCACATCCAGAGACAAAGGAGAAGCCACAATGAGATGGAAGGAGGGGTGCAATCAAAATAAAATCAAATCCCATAACTGCTAGGTGGGTGACCCACAAACTGGAGAAAACTTATACCACAGAAGTCCACCAACTGGCGTGAAGGTTCTGAGCCCCACATCAGGCTTTCCAACCTGGGGGTCTGGCAACGGGAGGAGGAATTCCTAGAGAATCAGACTTTGAAGGTTAGTGGGATTTGATTGCAGGACTGGGGGAAACACAGCCTCCACTCCTGGAGGGCACACATAAAGTAGTGTGCACATTGGGGCCCAGGGGAAGGAGCAGGGACCCCATAGGAGACTGAACCAGACATACCTGCTAGTGTTTTAGGGTATCCTGCAGGGGCAGGGGGTGGCTGTGTCTCACCGTGAGGACAAGGACAGTGGCAGCAGAAGTTCTGGGAAGTACTCCTTGGTGTGAGCCCTCCCAGAGTCCGCCATTAGCGCCACCAAACAGCCTAGCTAAGCTCCAGTGTTCGGTAACCTCAGGCCAAACAACCAACAGGGAGGGAACCCAGCCCCACACATCAGCATACAAGTGGGTTAAAGTTTTACTGAGCTCTGCCCAACAGAGCAACACCCAGCTCTACCCACAACCAGTCCCTCCCATCAGGAAACTTGCACAAGCCTCTTAGATAGCCTCATCCACCAGAGGGCAGATAGCAGAAGCAAGAACTACAATCCTGCAGCCTGTGGAACAAAAACCACATTCACAGAAAGATAGACAAGATGAAAAGGCAGAGGGCTATGTACCAGGTGAAGGAACAAGATAAAACCCCAGAAAAACAACTAAATGAAGTGGAGATGGGCAACCTTCCAGAAAAAGAATTCAGAATAATGATAGTGAAGATGATCCAGGACCTCGGAAAAAGAATGGAGGCAAAGATAGAGAAGATGCAAAAAATGTTTAACAAATGCCTAGAAGAATTAAAGAACAAACAAACAGAGATGAAAAATACAATAACTGAAATGAAAAATACACTAGAAGGAATCAATAGCAGAATAACTGAGGCAGAAGAACAGGTAAGTGACCTGGAAGACAGAATGGTGGAATTCACTGCTGTGGAAGAGAATAAAGAGAAAAGAATAAAAAGAAATGAAGACAGCCTAAGAGACCTCTGGAACAACATTAAACACAACAACATTTGCATTATAGGGGTCCCAGAAGTAGAAGACAGAAAGGACCCAAGAAAATATTTGAAGAGATTATAGTCGAAAACTTCCCTAACATGGGAAAGGAAATAGCTACCCAACTCCAGGAAGGGCAGAGAGTCCTATACAGGATAAACCCAAGGAGAAACATGCCAAGGCACATATAATCAAATTGGCAAAAATTAAAGACAAAGAAAAATTACTGAAAGCAGCAAGGGAAAAACAACAAATTACATACAAGGGAACTCCCATAAGGTTAACAGCTGATTTCTCAGCAGAAACTACAAACCAGAAGGGAGTGCCATGAAATATTTAAAGTGATGGAAGGGAAGAAGCTACAACCAAGATTACTCTACCCAGCAAGGATCTCATTCAGATTCAATGGAGAAATCAAAAGCTTTACAGACAAGCAAAGGCTAAGGAATTCAGGATCATCAAACCAGCTCTACAACAAATGCTAAAGGAACTTCTCTAAGTGGGAAACACAAGAGAAGAACAGAAATCTCTTGCATTCCTATACACTAATGATGAAAAATATGAAAAAGAAATTAAGGAAACAGTCCCATTTCCCATTGCAACAAAAATAATAAAATACCTAGGAATAAACCTACCTAGGGAGACAAAAAACCTGTATGCAGAAAACTATAAGACACTGATGAAAGACATTAAAGATGATACCAACAGATGGAGAGATATACCATGTTCTTGGATTGGAAGAATCAATATTGTGAAAATGACTATACCACCCAAAGCAATCTACAGAGTCAATGCAGTCCCTATCAAATTAGCAATGGCATTTTTTACAGAACTAGAACAAAAACAATCTTAAAATTTGTATGGAGACACAAAAGACCCTGAATAGCCAAAGCGGTCTTGAGGGAAAAAACGGGGCTGGAGGAATCAGACTCTCTGACTTCAGACTATACTACACCGGCCATAAAAAGAAAAGAAATAGGGTTATTTGTATTGAGGTGGATGGATGTAGAGTTTGTCATACAGAGTTAAGAAAATCAGAAAGAGAAAAACAAATACCATATGCTAATATGGAATTAAAAAAAAAATGGTTCTGATGAACCTAGCAGGAGGACAGGAATAAAGACATAGACATAGAGAATGGATTTGAGGATATGGGGAGGGGGAAGCGTAAGCTGGGACGAAATGAGAGAGTAGCATGGACATATATACACTACCAAATGTAAAATAGGTAGCTAGTGGGAAGCAGGTGCACAGCACAGGGAGATCAGCTCGGTGCTTTGTGACCACCTAGAGGGGTGGCATAGGAAGTGTGGGAGGGAGGTGAAAGAGGGAGGGGATATGGGGATATATGTATACATATAGCTGATTCATTTTGTTATACAGCAGAAACTAACACAACTTTGTAAAGCAATTATACAATAATGATGTTAACAAAAAAATAAAGGGAATCCAAATTGGAAAAAAGTAATACTGTCAGTTTGCAGGTGAAATGATGTTATACATAGAAAATCCTAGAGATGCCACCAAAAATCTAGTAGAGTTCATCAATGAATTTGGTAAAGTTGTAGGATACAAAATTAATGTGTGATGGTCCTTTATTAACTGCTGTGATTCAGAAATAAAGAATTTCATAGTTTAGTCTGAGGTAAACTGGGAAAATTAAAGTTTCTTCCCTGTCATATTTCTCAGAATCTCTACTCTATTGATGTGAAAGACAGATCTCTAAAAAGAAACAGAGAATACAGCATTTTTGAAACATTTGACTACATAACTGTTTTTTTATGGTGCATTTTACAAAACTTATTTTGGGAAACATTGTTCTAATCCAACTCTATTATTTTACAAGAGAGGAAACTAGAGAGGTAGAGAGGTGTACAGAGGTAAAATTATTACCCAAGAATAAACAGCTTGGTAAGGGAAATTAAGCTAGAGAGATGGGAGAGAGATCATGTAATATAAATTTTCCCAACAAAGGTGAATACAGATAGATACTATTTTAGAGCCTGCATAATGCTAATAAAACACATGTATTCTCCAGAAGACCATTTAGGGAAATATGTAACATATATATATATGTATTTCACACTTCTAAAAGCATCCGTTATCATTAGACAGTATGCAGAAGTCACACAATTTTATTTCGGCAGCAATAATACCACTCATGAATTAAATACCAATTAGACATCTGGTTTACCAACAAGAGCTTAACTTCACTAACATTATCCACATACAGAAATGCTCTGATAATAATATGCTGGAATGTGTTAATACATACTTCATAGACCCACGGATGGACCCATGTAATTAAGGAGGATAGGATTTTCAACATTATTTAAACTAATCCTCTCATTTTGAGTAAACTGAGGCCCAGGTAGAACAAATAGCAAAGTCAAACACCTGGCCTTTGGCAGCCATGACCCAAGAACCTGTATTTCCGTAGCACAGTGTTTTCAGTCTTATATGAGCGTGTGTAACCATGCCAAATTTCTGGAGCTGACTCATTCTCTTCTCGTTTAAACTTCTATTTGGGTTTATAGGATAGAGAACAATTATGAAACAAACTGATTTGTCATTCCTGGGTGAACAATTCTTCTGTTCATGTAAAACAAAATAAGGACATGCTTTCCGCTCTGAGAAAGATGAGCTGCTTCATGCATGCAGGATTCATTAGCCATGCTTTCCCTTGTTTAGAGTTGCCTGTTTTATTTAGAGATGCACACCCTTTTCAAGGAGAAGAAAAGCCTTTCTTTCTTGTCTATAAATGTCATCTGTGCTGTAAAGCATTAATAAGAACAGTGAATGGAAGAAATGTGATCATCTTTCAGGGGAAAAAATACTTCCCTTGAAATACATAATGGAAAGCAGAAGGTACAACTTGCCATTCTTTTTTTGTTTGTTGTTTGTTACTAGGTAGACTCTGTCATTACAAATTCTCTGGCATCTCATCACTTATGTCAGAAGCAGTCATTTAATTTTATTGTTTCTCTTTAGGTTTGAACACTGGACATCTGGGTTTTCAACTTTGTAGTCCACAAAACTCCCACCCAGTCACAGAAATGCCCAACACCTACACATCTAACTCCAAATTCTTCTCTGTGTGAGGTTCTTCTTGGAGCTTAGTATTTACATCTTTTCCAGTAGCCTTAGGTTTGTGTCACTCTCCTGTGACCATGGGCCTTGAACTGTCATGCCAAACCAAGCCTTCCTAGCTGTTCATCTTGGGACATGTTCCCCAACTTTACAAAGTTTTGTGCCTTACATTTAAACAAAAGACAATCCCCTCTATCACCCAGAGTTATTTAAAGATTAGTAATAATAAAGCATATAACACATGTAGAATAGGCCCTGGTTCTGAAATCTCCTCTTGTACCACACTAGTGGGGTGAAGAAAAGGAACACTGGAGTCTGGATTCTCAGCTTCTCAGCTTCATTCTCAGCTTCATTTGTACCTTTCTGAAGATTACATCTCCATTCCTCTATCCAAAGCAAGGAGATGAGTAATGAAGCAGCTTAGTAGAGAGGTTGAATTGAGACTATTAAGATGATAAAGGAAAAGTTTATTCAGGCCTTAGAAACACAGGTCAAGACTTTAGGACAGTGTCAGAAGATATAAGAACACACTGTGGGCTCTCTGTTGTCTTTGTAAACCAAAGCTACTTTCAGCCCAAGTACTCCAGAGGTAAAGGGCCCGACAATCCCTCAGCCTCATAGTAATCAGCTACACCTTCCTTGTAACACTGTGCTAAGCCTTTATGGAGGGCAGGATGGTGGAGTAGAGCACCCAGTGGATTCAATTCTGACACATGGGAGGTGGTGGCTTTTCCTAAGGCAGTTACCTTCTTATACCTCTTTACACAAATGTTAATAACTGTGCACATTTATGTGTCTGTATTACTTACAGGTTATTGGGTACTTACCATGTGCTTGTCTCTTTAAGTTCTTTATACTATTATCTCATTTAATTCTCACTCTGTGATGTAGGCAGTTAGTATTATCCATTATGCATGGGCATAAGAAATGTATTACAAAAGGGAAAGAATGGTTACTCGAGACCAACTGAACCAAAATGACAGTTTTGCTAGGAGTTAGCCTTGTTGCAAGCCATGCAATTTCCAGAGAGCTAGCTGGAGAGCCTAATCCTACCCTGCTCTGACACACCATCAACATCGCCAGCAGAGACTCTGAACTGGTGCCCACAGAGCCACAGGTTGTAAAGAGCCAAACAGTTTAATGTGCAGATGACTCCTGGTCCCACAGAACATAAGGCCACCAGAACAGGAAGGCAGCCAGGGTATAAAAGAGGTACGTTCTTATCACAGGTTCTAGGCCTTAATGGCCTTTGTTCTTTCCCTCATCAGCTATGTGACCTTGTAGAGTTTCATAACTTCCATGAACCTCAGATTCATCATCTATAAAATGGGAATAATGAAGTCTGTCATGGCTCAGTGAGGCTGAATTAAGATAACACATACAATATATTTCTTGGTGTGGTGCCTGGCAACAAAGTAAGCTTTAAATAGATGATTAACTCTCAGAATTATTACTATGAGTAGTTGTAGTAGGGTTGGTATTACTTCTACCAAAATATGAAGAATTACTTGGCATATATTAAGTGCTAGAAGTATTGGTGGATGCTGGCTTTTTAAAAAGCCTTTATTTTTTATTCTTACAAACATAAAAAGAGATATAATACATACTGACCTTTTTACTATTTCAAATTGTTCTCTTGTTCCCTCTTTTATATCATGTAAGAATCAGCATAGTTATTCTAGGCTCTGATTAGTGGACATTTCAGTTGATATTGCTCATCTTTGACATCTTTACGACTTCTCAGTGGAGGAGTCAGAACAAGTATCACTTCCACTTGGTTAATGAAGTTATCGACCCAGTAAACTATCAGAAAAGGAAACAATCCCCAGATTGATTCCTCGCCACAAACTGGTTATGCTAATACTGACTGAATCTATTCTATTATCCACTCCCCCCAAACCTGTGAATCAACTGATCAAAAGTAGTGAGATCGTCTGTAAGTACTTTCACCAATCATAAGTCATTCTTGAACAAAGGCATTCTACAGGGCTTAACACAGTGCTAGGCGATGGATGGGGGTGACACTGAGCCACAATAAGGACCCTCTCTATCTACAAGCACCTTCTTGTTTCACTGGAAGGACAAGCATACCACTTATGGAGGTTATGAGTGGAAGTTATGATGGAATATGCATGAGAACAGATATAAGTGTGTATCCATTAAGAAAATGAAGGCATATTGGAAGAATCTGGCTCTTGTGTTAGTATATGATTCTGCATGGACTAGATGTCCAACTCTGGTTGTATATCTTAGACCTAAAAGCATAAAAAGCAAGTATAGCTGAATAAGTTTTCCTGCTTAGATCTTGTCCCAGTTTAGGAAAAAAGAGCTACATCATAAAAATAAATGAACAAAAACAAAAGATGAATAAATAAATACATAAATAAATGAAGGTTGGAGTAAAAGTGCTAGAAGCAAAAAACTCAAACAAAACTTTTTTTTTAAGTCAAAGGCAATAGAAAGACTGTAACACTGTTTGCAGCTGGGATGCATGATCTACTTTCTGTTAGAAATCCCAGGATTTGATGTTTGGTTTGTTAAGGTGTCTGTTTTCCAATGAGTATCTATAAATCTGTGAAATACTCTTGAGTAAAGAGAAATAAACCTCTGAGAAAATACCTGTAAGATACTTGCAAGATGATACTTCATCAAGGAAAGCCAACACATATTAAGGGTACAATGGGTTGAATTGTGTATCCTCCAGATCTCCTACGTTAACATTAAAGTGCCCAGTACTTCAGAATGTGACCTTATTTGTCAGTAGGGTTGCTGCAGATATAACTAGTTAACATGTGGTCATACCGAAGTAGGATAGGCCCCTACTCCAGTGTGAATGGTGTCCTTATATAAAGGGGAAACTTAGACTCAGAGATGCATACAGGGAGAATGTCATGTGAAGGTAAAGGAGTGATGCTTCTACAAGTCACGGATGCCAAAGACCGCCAGCAACCCACCAGAATCTAGAAGAGATGCACAAAACAGATTCTTATTCAAGCCCTCAGAAAGAACCAACCTTGCCTACACCTTAATCTTGCACTTTTCTACTGCAGAACTGTGAAAGAATACATTTTTTGTTGTTATTTAAGCCAGGCTAAATTTGTGGTTCTTTATTATGGCAGCTCTAGAAAACTAATACATAGGGGGATGGAATTTGTCAGGAATTGTTGGAAGCCACTTCTATCACTAGATTCCTTTAAAAAGTAAATTGCTATGTGAGTAAGAAAGATGTTTAAAACCAAAAGTTCTCAAAAAGTGGGAAGTCCTAAATATAGTCAAAGCTGTCTCACCCTCAGGATTTAGGTTTTGTTCTGGAGAAAGTTTCAGATTTTTATTTCAATTGAAAGCCTTTTTCCGATTTGTGATTTACTAAGAATCCAACAAGTAGAACTCACTGAGGAAAATTACTTTCTGAAAAGATGTATGATTCATTCATCCACATGTCTGAGCTATTTAGAGGAAATTATCTATGGGATTATATGATCAATTTTAAAGCTGCTGCAATTGTTTTTGTGTCAGTATGATTTTAGGCCATGTAAGAGCATTAGTTAGAAAAACATTTGAAAAAGTGACTAACTCATTCCATTTTGCTAAAAATGTGATTCAATAATTATTTGACACTTTATTTGTAACTGGTCCCATAGATGAAGTTGAAATAGAACCATCCCTCTTCTGCTGTTTTCAAAGGCTATAATTTACCCCTAAATCCTTCATTAGAGAGTGCTGTATAATCAAACGGAAATGTCAGGCCCAGCTATACTTGTTAACATGTGCTGAGAGAAAAAGAGCTTTAAGCTCATTTCCTGTGAACTGCTTCTGAAAGCCTGGTTATGGCAGTTGAGTCTCTGGGATCTGTATGGATCTTAAGAAATTTCTCCAAATTTCATATGGAACTAATTTAATTCCTATAAGTTTCATAAGAAACTATTTATCTTCTTCCTACAGTGTAGTCATTAGGAGTTTATAGCCAAGAGGCTTTCTCTTAAACCAGAATAATACTAACTATATCTAAATTTGTATCAATCGATCTCATTTATCATAAACTTTAAATGTCCAAAAGAGTCATTATGAAAAGGGCAAACCAAAAGTAAAGACAGACTTCATGGAACAAATTCAGAGACTGACAGGTCAGAAAGATCAAGGGAAAAGACATGTTTTTCTTCTGATAAATATTTTTAGACATCCTTTAAGCTAAGAGGCATTTTGACTATGTGGGACAAAAGTGGACATTTTCTCTCTTCGAAATAAGTACTTGCAGTATGGAAAATTAAAGTCCATTTACCCACATTTGCCAAACACCTTACAAAAAGGTTTGTCACAAGAGTGCAGGTGTTTGATACCTTATCTTTAGTATATTTCCTGACAAACAGCTATTCTTTAGTTTCCTTCTGCCCAGTATTTATTGAGGTGTATCCAAAATAATAATTGCACAGGAAAACTTACTAAAAATAATTTTAAAGATGCTTAGTGCTATGGAATTTTATAGCAGCAAAAAAACCCTGTTAATTTGAAGACTTTTGAGAAAGAGGCAAGTGGAGCTATTTATTTATTTGTTTGTTTATATATGACTATTTTAGAGCAGTTTACAACAAAATTAAGAGGAAAGTATAGAGATCTCCCATATAGCACTACCCCAACACGTGCATAACCTACCCCATTATCAACATCACACACCAGCACTGAATCTCTCTCCAACTCCCTACAACCACAGGTCTTTTGATTTTCTCCATAGTTTTGCCTTTTCTAGAAAGTGGTGTGTTTGGAATCTTTCATTGTGTAGTCTTCGCAGATTGTCTTGTTTCATTTAGTAATATGCATTTAAGGCTCCTGCACATCTTTTCATGGCTTGATAACTCATTTCTTTATAGCCATGAATAGTATTCCACTGCCTGTACGTACCACAGATGATTTACCCATTCATCTACTGAGGAACAACTTGGTTGCTTCCAAGTTTCGTCAGTTATGAATAAAGCTGCTACAAACATTTGTGTGTAAGTTTCTATGTGAACATAGGTTTCCAACTTCTTTGGGTAAATATCAGGAAGTATAATCGCTGGATCTTATGGAAAGAATATAGTTAATTTTGTAAGTAACTGCCAAGTTGTCTTCCGAAATGGCTGTACCATTTTACATTCTCACTAGCACCTCATGAGATTCCCAGTTCCTCCACACCCTAGCCAGCATTTGGTGTCGTCAGTAGTCTGGATTTTGGCCATTCTAGTAGGTGTAGTGATATTTCATTGTTGTTTTAATTTGCATTTCCCGGATGACATATGATGTCAAGTATCCTTTCTTATGCTTATTTGCCATCTATATTATCTTCCTTGGTGAGGTATAACTTAAGGTTTTGGCCCATTTTTTTTCTTTCTTTTTTTTTGGCCACACCACACAGCATGTGGGATCTTAGTTCCCTGATCAGTGATTGAACCCTGCCCTCAGCATTGGAAATGTGGGGTCTTAACCACTGGACCAACCGCCAGGGAAGTCCCTTGGCCTATTTTTAATTGTTTTGTTTGCTTTCTTATTGTTGAGTTTTAAGAGTTGTTTGTATAGTTTGGATAAGAGTCCTTTATCAGATGTGTCTTTTTCAAATGTTTCTCCCAGTCTGTGGCTTGTCTTCTCATTCTCTTGATATTCTCCTTCACAAAGCAGAGTTATTAAAATTTAATAAAATTGAGCTTATTGTTTCTTTCATAGATTGTGTCTTTGGTTTGGTATCTAAAAAGGCCTCACCATACTCAAAGGTCATCTATGTTATCTACTATAAGTTTTATAATTTTGTGTTTTAAACTTAGGTCTATGATCCATATTGAATTAAGTTTTGTGAAGAGTGTAATGTCTATGTATAGATTTTTTTTTTTTGGCTTGTGGGTGTTCAGTTGTTCCAGCACAATCTGTTGAAGAATTTATCTTTGCTCCACCATATTCCTTTGCTCCTTTATCAAAAAACAGTTGACTATATTTATGGGGCTTTATTTCTGGGTACTCTGTTCTGTTCTATTGATCTATTAATCTTTTCTTTCATCAATACAATTCTGTCTTGATTATTGTAGCTTCAGGCTGGGCTTTCCTAATGAGCATTTTTCACATAATTAATGCTCAATCTCTCTGTTTAATTATGGAAATTCTAGTAAGTTTTCCCTGAGTGAAACATGTGGAGTGTTTTTTCTAGGTGTGTGTCACTTTTGCCTCCTGTAGTTAAACACCCTCTTCTTGAACCTTCCCTTAGACATGTGGAGAAAGTAGAAAAGAAATATCAGCCTTGAAACAAAAAAGAAGTATGAAACAAAGCAAACTCACAAAATCCCCATATATGAAAACTCTGCTTTGAGTTACAGTTTTATACTATTTTTTTCTTTTCTTTGAATTGAATGAAAGATTCTTTAAGTTCTATAGTGCTTTACAGTTTTCAAAATTTTCACATGCATGATTTCATATACTCCCTTAATAATCCTTTTTTATCCCCTACCCCTATATTGTCCCTCCCCCCTTCCCTCTCCCCACTGGTAACTACTGGTTTGTTCTCTATGAGTATGCTTCATTTTTGTTTTATTCTTTCATTTATTTTTTAGATTCCACATATAAGTGATATACAGTATTTGCTTTGCTCTGACTTCTTTCACTTAGCATAATGCCCTCCAGTCCATCCATGTTGCTTGCAAATGGCAAAACTTCATACTTTTTATGGCTGAGTAGTATTCCATCATGTGTACGTGTGTGTGTGTGTGTGTGTGTGTGTGTGTGTGTGTGTGTGTGTGTGTATCTTACAGCTTCTTTATCCATTCATCTGTTAATGGACACTTAGGTTGCTTCCATACCTTGGCAATTATAAATAACACTTCTATGAACACTAGGGTGCATGTGTCTTTTCGAATTAGCATTTTTTGTTTTTGTTTGGATATATACCTAGAAGTAGAATTGCTGGGTCATATGGTACTTCTATTTTTAGTTTTTGGAGAAATCTCCATACTGTTTTCCACAGTGGCTGCACCAATATACATTCCCATCAGTAGTGTGGGTTTCCCTTTTCTCCACACCCTTGTCAACATTTGTTCTTTATGTTCTTTTTGATAGTAGCCATTCTGATAGGTGTGAGGTGATATGTCATTGTGGTTTTGATTTGTGTTTCACTGATGATGAGCAATGTTGAGCATCTTTTCATGTGCCTGTAGGCCATCTGCATTTTCTATTTAGAAAAATGTCTATTCAGTTCTTCTGCCCATTTTTTAATTGGGTTGTTTTTTTGATGTTGGGTTGAATGAGCAGTTCATATATGTTGGATAAGTAGCCCCTTATCAGTCATATCATTTGCAAATATCTTCTCCCATTCAGTAGCTTTTTACTGTTTTCAAAGACCTTTTACGTTCTTTTACTTTTATCTCTGATCTACAGTTTACTTTAAATTTCTACACATATAAAAGAGGAGCATCCATATGAGTTTTCTAATCAATACTGCACATAGTAATTTAGTATCTATATTTTAACATGAAGATCAACTCCAACTTCTCCATGTAATCTTCCCAAACAGCCAACATTAATCATTAAAAACACAGAACTTCAGAGGTAGAAGGGACTTTGTCCTTTTAATTGAAGCAAAACAGAAACAAACCTAATAATTAGCCTCACCTGGGAGAAATATATTTTCTTCCAAAATACAGGAACCTGAATTCTAGATGTACTGAATAAGGAGTTCTATCGGTGGAGCCTAGGTAAATATGAAAAGAAAATGTCCACGTAATTTACCTGAACACTCCACTCCAGAATAATTAACCACTGACCAATTCCTTCATTTTTTCAAAGGCAGTATACTGAATGCTTTAGCTAATATTTTTTCTCTAAGCAACCACACGAAGTGAAGAAACTTAACCCAGCATCATACTGATAGTAAATGTCAACAAGAATCTCAACACAATCTGAAGACTGAAATTTCACTCTTAGCCACCACAATATCATGCCACACTATTATATAATTTCTCCACAGACAGCATGGAGTGAGGTAAAATTGATACCCTGCCTTTTTCTTGAAACAGCTATCCATAATTTTTCTAGACGGATGCATTTTTAAAGATAAAGAACATGAGATCTGGAATCATATCCTTTTGAATGAAAATTTAGATCTTCCATTTTCTTATCATATTATCTAGATACAGTTCTTAACTTACCTGA
The DNA here is from genome assembly GCF_003031525.2 of Neophocaena asiaeorientalis asiaeorientalis. NCBI lineage: Eukaryota > Metazoa > Chordata > Mammalia > Artiodactyla > Phocoenidae > Neophocaena > Neophocaena asiaeorientalis. The sequence continues at coordinate 82,649 of NW_020174301.1, forward strand.
GACTCTTATTTTTGGCATTTGTTTTGTTTTTTTGCTTACAAATGGGCTTAGTAATATATTAACTAGGATTTGTTTGAGGATTAAATGAGGTAGCATGTGTGAAGTTCATAGCCCTCTGTAGCATGTAACAGTAAGTTATTAACTTCCTTTATTCTTTTTTCTACTCTCCTTTATCATGCTCAGCAACAGTGAGCATACTTTCAGTATGAGCAGAAAATTATTGTATGTCAATAGCCCCATTGACCTACACTACTGTAGGTCTATATGTGTGTACTGGGACATGTTAGTGAGCATACTTTATGCTGTTCAGTTCTGCTCAGTGTGTTCACTGTGTATACTGAACATACTATATAATATGCCATGAGTAAGAGCTATGAGCTGAGCATAACATTAAGTCAGAATCAAAGAAAAATCCATTGGCCTTGAAATAATTCTGTCTTCTGAGAATATAAATGTATTCTGAGCAATTAAGCAGTATACAGTACTGAATAATGACCAGGCAATGTTGTGAACACTGAAGATCACTTTGTGGCAACATAAATGTTTTAAATTGTGATACTAATTTTGAAAGTTCTGATGCTATGATAGAAGTGAAAACTCCTACTGGGATTTTCCTCCTGTTGATTGCAATGAACATATCTGGAAAAGAAAACCTAAAGCAATTATCTGAGGATTCTGGAAAGTAAACAAAAGGGAGTTGATTACGGAGTGGAGTTAAAACTTGGAGAAGTGACTCACACAAGGCAGAATTTCCTTTTTTTTCTCTCTCTCTCTGACAGCTTTGCAGCAAGTGAAGGCCCCAGGGGCTAAAAAGGATCTCTTGCAGGCAGGAACTTGAAGGAAAATCTCAAAGTAGAGGTACAAAGCAGGGAACTTCCAATTCTGTGTATGAACTTACACATCTTTCAGTCCAACCCCTAATTTGTGTATGCATGAAAGAGATACATACCGAATTAGAAAAGGCTTACTGAATTTGCAACTACTCCCATGAGTGTCAGGTTATTAAATTAAGCATGTACAGAACAAATTCAATCCAATAAATATCACAAGGGCATTGTGAACTAAGAGTTGACAATTTTTTATAGTTGTAACAGTCTACTTTTAAGTTGATAACAACTTCAATTGCATACAAAATTTCTAAACTTTTACTTCCCCCCTTGCTTTGCTATTAGTGTCACAATTTACGTTTTTTCATATGGTGTAGTCAATAACTTAGTTTTGTAGGTATAGTTTATTAATACTTTTGTTTTTAATTTTTATATTAGAATCATGTGATTTACATGCCACCATTACAACATTACAATACTTTGTATTTATCTATATATTTACCTTTACCAGTGAGTTTTATATTTTCAAATACTTTAATGTTGCTCTTTATTATCCTTTCATTTCAAATTGAAGAACTCTCTAACATTTCTTATAAGGCAGGTCTAGAAAGTCTTTATCTCTCCTTTGTTTTTGAAGGATAGTTTTGTAGGGTATAGTCATCTTTGTTGGCAGGGTTTTTTGTTTTTTTAAAATTTTTGTTTGTTTGTTTCGTTTTGTTTTTCCACTCAGCACTTCGAATATATCATCCCACACGCTTTTGGCCTGCTGCAGGGAGCAGGAAATGGGGAGTTGCTATTCAATGGGAATAAATTTCAACTATATAAGATGAATAAGTTCTGGAGATCTGCCATATGACATTGTGCCTATAGTAGTTAACAGGCTGTATTATGTACTTAATATTTGATTAACAGAGTATTTATCATGTTAAGTGTTATTTCTACAAGAAAGAAATTTGAACAGTTTTCATCTATATCATGCTAACTATTGAGCAGTGCTATCACAGAAACAGACACAAACCAAGACAGGAAAACCTCTCAGAACCAAAGTGAGATGTAGAACACACATTCAAATATAAGCCTAACTGCTAAACCATACATGTGCAAACAGACACAAGAGTGGTATAGCCAGGTCTCTGAGAACTGAATTAGGATGTGAACAGTCAGTCATGGAAAGTATAATGGAAATTTTATGATCTTGCATTGATGGTCTGCTAAACCATCATCATTCAGGAAAAGATTATTAAAAAATTCAGACACAACAGATGTAAACTTTCATAATATCTAGCATGTAATCTAAAATTAATCAACATACTAAGAACAAGGAAAATATGGTACAGTATCAAGAGAAAACACAAAAAACAAAGGCCATCCCTGAGATGATCTAAATGTTGGAATTATGAGCCTGAGACTTTTGGACAGTTAATCTAATTTTCATTTATAGAACAATACTTCATACTGCAGAGTAGTAAACCCTTTTTTCAGTGGATGAGATACTTTGATTCAAATAGACCATTTTCTAGGCAATAAATCAAATTTCAGTATATTTAAAAGGTTTGAAATCACTAAATTACTCAAAATTACTATAATAAAATTAGCAATGATATATCTGGGGAAATACCTCATAAATAATAATTACACTGCATTTCTAAATAACTAATTGGTTAAATACGAAAATTTAGTTGATATAAGAAACACTTAGAGATGAGAAGAATGTAAATAACATCTAAGTATTACTAAAATTTTAATCAGTCTTTTTGAAAGGATTTTAGGGGTATTCATTGAAAACACAAGCCCAGTGAAAATATAACAAAACATTGGGGAAGTTTTCATACCTCTAGTTGGTAGTGGTTGAATCAGGTTTTGTTTCATTGTTTTGGGTATTTTGTGTGTGTGTTTGTTTTTTTTGGTGTCATGGGAGTCAGAGAAACGCTCTTGGGATATCTGGATTTAACAAAGAGCAGGAGAAACAACTCCAGTTTAGTCAAAGCTTCCTCATACTACATTTAAAATAAGTTTATAGTTTATATGTAAACCCTGTTTACTGCATAGAAAAAAAATTTTTGATTATTTTTATTTTTGGCTGTGTTGGGTCTTCGTTGCTGTGCATGGGCTTTCTCTAGCTGCAGCAAGCAGGAGCTACTCTTCATTGCAGTGCATGGGCTTCTCATTGCTGTGGCTTCTATTGTTGTGGAGCATGGGCTCTAGGCACACAGGTTTCAGTAGTTGTGGCTTGTGGGTTCTAGAGTGCAGGCTCAGTAGTTGTAGCACACGGTCTTAGTTTCTCCGTGGCATGTCGGATCTTCCTGGACCAGGCCTTGAACCCATGTCCCCTGCATTGGCAGGTGGACTCTTAACCATTGTGCCACCAGGGAAGCCCTCCATAGAAAATTTGTAGCTGGTATATAGGACCCCCCCCCAAAATGACTTGCATATTAATTTGTTTATCAATACACCCAAAAGTATGTGCACAAAATTTCATTAATAGTAGATAACATAGATGGAGGTGGCAGAATTACAGGAGAAAAAAAAAGGTATTGAAGAAGTAAAACATTATCATTTGTGTTATTTCATTTCCATTTACCTTGGTATACTAATGTATACCAGTAACAATCCAGTAACAAAGAACTCATTTATGACTAAGGATGTTAACCATTTGTCATGCAACGCAAATAAAATACCATATTTTATTGCCATCAATTTACTATGGTGTCTTGTATTTTGGTTGTGTATTAAAATATAATCGTATTGTGTTTAAAAAATAAAATAAGTTCATATATGAGGCTCTGATAGAAGTGGAAGGTAGATACATGTGGTAAGTGGACTCTGCTTAATTCAAGGAAACAATTCTGCAATAAACAAATTAACAATACTTAGAATACTTGATAATGTTTTTAAGCATTTACATGAATTGTTATTTTAGTACACATAGAAGACAAGGTTTTGTAGCTATGATCAGCCTCATTTTATAGATAAGTAATCTGAAGTTAAGAGAAATCATGTGGTCATAAAGTAAGCAGGTAAATTAGGATTTAAATTTATGGGTGAATAGAATAAAAAATAGGGTATATATAAACAATAGAATATCATTTCAGCCATATAACAGAAGGAAATATTGCCACTTGCGACAACGTGAATGAACCTGGAGGATATTACACCAAGTGTAGTAAGCTAGACACAGAAAGATAAGTATTGTGTGATTTTACTTATGTGTGGAATCTAAAGAAGTCTAACTCACAGAAGCAGAGAATAGAATGGTGGTTTCTAAGAACTGGGGATGAGTAGGGAGGAGAATGGGGAGATGTTAGTGAAATGGTACAAACTTTCAGTTATAAGATGAATTAGTTCCAGAGGTCTAACGTACAGCATGGTAACTATAGTTAATATTACTGTATCGTATACTTGAAATTTGCTAAGACAGTAGATCTTAAGTGTCCTCACCACACACACAAAATGGAACTATGTGAGGTGATGGATGTGTTAATTAGCAAGATTGTAGTAAACATTTTACAATGAATACACACATCAAAACGTCACATTGTACACCTTAAGTATGTACAATTTTTATTTGTCAATTATGCTTCAAAAAAGCTAGAGAAAAAAAGAAACTCAAGGCATTTGATTCAAAGTTCTGGGAACTAACCACTGTGCTATTGGGGTGCCTCATCTATAGCACATAATATGTAAGGAATTGAGAGAGCATTTGCAGGAAAACAATACACAGGGGAAAATGACAATGGTGAATTGAAAAAGCCACTTAGTGCCTCACTTTTCCTGCCAGCATCTGAAAGATTATCTGCCAAGGACTATATCAGATATGCAAGTGATGGTAGAACCCTTTTGAACAGTTCTTATATCCGCATATTTGTATGATTCTCCAGCAGAAGTTTACCAGTTCCCCCCCTCCAAAACAATAGTTGCCCTCTTAGGAAAAAAACAAGGAGATGTATTTGTAACTTGCATTCTGAATGAAGGAAGATTGGCAAGTGATATTTTAAAATTCCATTTATTTCAATTTGCCATCTCTGAGAGCAGAGACAGTGTTTCTTAACATGGTGGTAATAAATACATGATGTATAATATCTCATTTTATTCAATGTATAGTTATTAAGTTCCTGCCAAGATGCAATAAAAGAAAATTAAACTGGCCAGGGGGATATAATATATGGCATTTTTCCCTCTGAAGCATGCTTTTAAATAATGTTCAGTTAGTGCAGTGTCACCGGGCCATTTGGGGACTGTACATTGTGTTATTAATAAATTCTTTGACTGAGATGAATTGAAGTAGCAGAGCTAATGCAGGTTAGATGTATCTTTCAAAGACTGTGAAGAAACCATTGCACATGGAAGGGAGTGGAATTCACATCATCTGATGACAAATTAACCCAAATTAACATTGTGGGAGGTAAGGATTGGGAAAAGGTCTACTCCTTGCTGCTCAATTCCTTTCTTCCCGAACTTTGTAAATATAAACAGCCAGTTTTAAGGTGCATTACCTGAAGATTGTTCCCAAAGAAAGCAGGTACACTGTCAGATTACAGAGTAGAGCCAGTAGTCATAGGCTTCCACCTCTGCCAGCAGCTTAGAAGGGTCATGATCTCAAAGAATCTACGGTCTTTAAATAGGCCTTTGTTCCTATCAACAACCCCTGTTTCCTAAATATGTCCTTATAAATACCTGGGTAGGGTACACAATTATCCTTCTTGTAAATCTATGCTTTCCTGTGGGAAAATATAGAATAAGTAAAAATAGGATAATATACGAAGAAACAAAGAGATACAGGGACTCTGAATTTTCTTTCAATATTTGCTAAGACGAGGAGAAGGGAAGCAGTATGAATGATTTAGGAAAGAAGCTTCATAAGGCCAGTGCTAGAAAGAAAGGGAAAAAAAAGGTATAATCTCCTAAAGAGGTCAGATAATGTGAAAGGCAGTGGGAAAGCTGATTAGCTGGAAGCAGGGGCATGTAGAGCAGGGATGTAGAGGGACTACTGCACAAATGTGAAAGCAGCTTGAGCCAGCGTGGGCAGATTTTGCAAAGCTTTTTAAAGATATAGTATAAATATGGAAGAGGGCATATAACATACATTTGCAGCACAAGGGGGTTTTTTTGTTCTGTTTTTTGTTTTTTTGTGGTATGCGGGCCTCTCACTGTTGTGGCCTCTCCCGTTGCAGAACACAGGCTCCGGACGTGCAGGCTCAGCGGTCATGGCTCACGGGCCCAGCCGCTCTGCGGCATGTGGGATCTTCCCGGACCGGGGCACAAACCCGTGTCCCCTGCATCAGCAGGCAGACTCTTAACCACTGCGCCACCAGGGAAGCCCCACAAGGGGTTTTAGAAACTGAACACTCCTGTACTATCAGCACTCGGCTCAAGAAACTAAATGTTATCAGTTCCCTCAGAACCCCCTATCTTGCTCCATAACAGTCTTCCACACCAAGAATAACTGTTATCCTGAGGGTTAAGGACATGGATTGGTTTTGCCTCCTTTTGTACTTTCGGTCTAAACGTTGTATTTGGGAATTTCATTCATATAGTTGTATGTTGTTATAAATCATCAGTTAGTTGTGTTGTATAGTGTTTTATTTGGCAAATGCACCACAGTATATTTATCTAATCCAATGCTGATGGGGGCTTGGGTAATTTCTTACCCATGGATATTACAAATTGTGCTTTTATGAATATTTTAATGCAGATATTTTGGTGACACATGACATACATGCCTTACTCAGGGTAAAACTAAGAGTAGAAAGTCTGTCTCACTTAGTATGGATAAGTTAGGTGTAACATCTATATTAGTACTTCCAAATAACAAAAGGGCTGCACTAACTTGCACTCATAATAGTAGTGTATGATCTTTATATATATATACATATAAACTATAAAAGATTTTATATATAAATATATTTATATATAAAATCTTTTATAGTTTAGCGATTCTTATGTAAGAGCTGATTATAATTTTAATTTGTATTTTCCTGATGAATTAAGAAGTTGTAATTTTTTCTCAGCTTTTTATTCATCATTTGGGTATTTTCTTTTATAAAAGTGTTCAAGGTGATTTCATTTTTCTATTGAACTATCTATGTTTAATGTAATCTTACTGATTTTTTGTGAATGACTTGCTTTTTCTTTTCTTTTCCATTATAGTTTAATACAAGATATTGAATACAGTAGGACCTTGTTCTTTATCTATTGTATACATAGTAGTTTGTATCTGCTAATCCCAAACTCCTAATTTATCCCTCTCCTCCTTTTTCCCTTTGTTAACCATAAATTTGTTTTCTATGTCTCTGATTCTGTTTTGTAAAAAGTTCACTTGTATCAAATTTTAGATTCTGCATAAGTGATATATAATACTTGTCTTTCTTTGACTTACATTGCTTAGTATGGTAATCTCTAGGTTGCTGCAAATTGCATTATTTCATTCTCTTTTATGGCTGAGTAATATTTCAAATTTTATATATATATATATACATATATATGTATACATATATATACATATATATATACACACACCACATCTTCTTTATCCATTCATCTGTTGATGGACATTGAGGTTGTTTCCATGTCTTGGCTATTGTAAATAGTGCTGCTATGAACATTGGTGTGCATGTATATTTTGAATTAGAGTTTTCTCCAGATACACACCCATGAATGTGTTTACTGGATAATATAGTAACTTTTTTTTTTTTAAGGAACCTCCATACTGTTCTCCATAGTGACTGCACCAATTTACATTCCCGCCAACAGTGTAGGAGGGTTCCTTTTTTTCCATACCCTCTCCAGCATTTATTATTTGTAGACTTTTTTTTTAACATCTTTATTGGAGTATAATTGCTTTACATTGTTGTGTTAGTTGCTGCTGTATAACAAGGTGAATCAGCTATATGTATACATATATCCCCATATCCCCTCCCTCTTGCGTCTCCCTCCCACACTCCCTATCCCACCCCTCTAGGTGGTCACAAAGCACCGAGATGATCTCCCTGTGCTCTGCAGCTGCTTCCCACTAGCTAGTTATTTTACATTTGGTAGTGTATATATGTCCATGCTACTCTCTTTGTCCCAGCTTACCTTTCCCCATCCCCGTGTCCTTTTTTTTTTTAAATTGGAGTATAGTCGATTTACAATGTTGTGTTAGTTTCTGCTGTACAGCAAAGTGAATCAGTTATACAGATACATATAGCCACTCTTTTTTAGATTCTTTTCCCATATAGGTCATTACAGAGTATTGAATAGAGTTCCCTGTGCTATACACTAGGTCCTTATTAGTTATCTAGCTTTTTAATAGCTCTTTATTGGCGTATAATTGCTTTACAATACTGTGTTAGTTTCTGTTGTATCACAAAGAGAATCAACCATATGCATATACATGTCCCCATATACCCTCCCTCTTGAGCCTCCTTCCCATCCTCCCTATCCCACCCCTCTAGGTCATCACAAAGCACTGAGTTGCTCTCCCTGTGCTATGCTGCTGCTTCCCACCAGCCAAATGTAAAATTATTTGTAGACTTTTTGATGATGGCCATTCTGATGAGTGTGAGGAGATACCTCATTGTAGCTTTGATTGTGTTTCTCTAATAATTAACGATGTTGAGCATCATCTCATGTGTCTATTGGCCATCCATATGTCTTCTTTGGAGAAATTTTTATTTAGGTCTTCTGCCCAACACTGCGCTACCAGGGAAGCCTCCGCCCATTTTTTGAAGGCTTCTTTGTTGTTGTTGTTGTTTTTATTGAGCTGCATGAGCTGTTTGTATATTTTGAAAATTGTCCTCGTTAGTGACATCATTTGCAAATATTTTCTCCCATTCTGTAGGTTGTCTTTTCATTTTGTTTATGGTTTCCTTTGCTGTGCAGAAGTTTTTACATTTGATTAGTCCCATTTATTTATTTTTGCTTTTATTTCTTTTTCCTTGGGAGACTGACCTAAGAAAATGTCACTATGATTTATGTCTGAGAATGTTTTGTCTAAGTCTCTATGCCATTTTGAGTTTATTTTTGTGTATGGTGTGAAGGAGTGTTAGAACACCTGACACTGACTCAGTAACTTATATTTATTCTTTGAAGTGCGTGTTTTCTAAGACGGGACGAACCATACATTTGTGAAGGATTTAAGGGTAAACCTCCTTTTCCCTGTCTGAATTCCCTCCCATTGCCTCTGTGTTTTCTTTAGTTGTGCTTCCAGACTTACTGCCAGAGCAGAGCTCTGAGCCTTCTGTCTAGACTGGGCTCTTGTGCTAGGTGTAATTTACACAGAAACTGAAGCACCCTTTCCCTTTATTACTATATCTTACTTTTACTGTAGATGACTCAAGACACTATGTAAAGTTTCCTGTTATGTCTTCTTGGCATGGGGACAGAGAAACAAACAAAAAACCATTTAACAGAAGTACTTTCATTTCCTTCCTGGAAATATGATAGAAAAAGATCACTGTGCTGCAGGGTTAGATGCAATTTTAGACATTTCCCCCCTTCACCTTTAAGCATCTATTTGCAAAGAAGAAAGAAAGCATGGTATATCAAAAGTTTTCCCAGTCTCATCATCTTCCAGAAGCTTGTGGGGACACTCCCACTCTCTGCCTTCCCCATATGTGCCCTGTGTCTGTGGTCAGCAGCTGGACTGGCTAGGGGCTAGCTAAACTGAAATATCTCAGCTACGTTGTCTCCTCTCTACTTCACACGTTTCCTCATCCTCCAGCAGCGTGAGCTTGTTCACATGGTGGAGATACAGAGATTTCCAGAGAATGAACAAAAGTGAACAAAGTCTCTTGAGAGCTAGGCTTAGAACTCACACAATATTGTTCTGCCACACTGGCCATGGTCTTGTTTTGAGGCCATCCTAGATTTAAGGATGGAGATATAAATACCACCTCTGATCTTTCTCATAAGAAACATAATACAAAGTCAAGTGGGGACCTGAGTTAGTTCTGCTTTTCAAGCCTTTATTAACTGTGAACTTCACAGCCCAAACTGGGAACTTGACCTTCCTTGTGTTGGGGCACCTAACTCAGTTTCCTTTCAAAACCTAACAGCTACCCCAGGTAGTTCAAACTGAAGTCCTCTCGTATTATTGAAAGTTCAATATTGACCCACTTAGAGGCTCAGTCCAATCCTTATTTCCTGTCAAATCGCTGACATCTCTTGAAATGCCAAACTTCATTGCTGCCTGTTTAGCTGAATATTCCTTTTTCTTCTGCAAATTTTTTTCTTTTCCTTGTAGAAAATTTTTCTACTGGTAAGTAGAGGCAGGATAAAACTGAGATTTCAGTCTTATTAGCTCCAGGAGGAAAAAAATATGCTAGAAGTCTCTATTTTTATAATATCCTGTAAAAGTATTTGCCTATCTATCTATCTTTACAAATACATAGATACATAAATATAAATATATCTGCTGTAGATTTTTGTATTTGTTTACACAAATCTCAAAAATCTTAAGACATAAAATAAATATACATATATGCTGTAGATTTATGTATTTGCTTATACAAGTCTCAAAAATTTTTTTAAATATGAAGCAAATAATTCTCAAAATAGGACTGCCATGATGAAATGTCATATTTAAAAATTGGACCATGTTTACTTTATCTGATAGCAAAATCCTTCAATTAAGTTCAAAATAGAGTGGGAGTAGAAGTCACTTCTCTGAGAATATCAGTTCATAACTCATTCTGAGTTTCTTCCAATATGCCTGTTTGTCCTGCTGGACATACCCACTTGGATGTTGTCTGGCATCTGGAAGATGGTCCGAAACTGAACTCATCACCTTCACCCTCAAATGCATTCTTTACTCCTTATTCCAGTTTTTAGGTAGCTCCAATATCTACCTAGTTATCTGAACCTGCACAGTTCTTTTTGGTTTCTCTTTTTCCAAGTTCCCCAATCTCAAGCAATGGAAACAAGATGACTATGCAGCTCCCAATTCCTTGAAAAAAGTCCCCTTTCTTCCTAGTGTAGGCTTTCATTACCTCTTCTGTGCAGTACTAGAGCTGCCTAGCTGGCATCCCTGCCTGAAAGTCTCTTCTCCTTGCTGGGAAAAAAAAAAAAAAAAAAAAAAAAAAAAAAGCAGGGGTTTTGGAGCCACTGAACCTGGAGTTTTAATACTAGCTATCTCATCTCAGGTTTACTTACTATTTGGAGAACCTTATGAAGTAATTTATCTTGGTGTCTCTGAGCCTTAGTTTCTCATGCAGCTATATGAGCATAATTAAACATATAGGTGATGCCTTGTGAGTTCATTCTATACTTTAAGTTTAATCTTCAAAATACACAGGTCTGAACACACCAGTCCCTGATACAAGCATCCTTCATGACTCTTCACTGTCCTCAGAATAAAGCACAAACTTCTTAGCTTTTGCAGTCCCCTGTCATTCTTCCCTAAACTTCATGTCTAATATCCTTTCCTACAAACTCCTTAGTGGATTTTCTTACAGATTGAGTCCTCTCCCATCTCCCGTCCACTCTTTTTCTGACCCTGCTTTTCCACTTATGCCTTGATCTGACCTGGAATGCTCTGTAGCCAGGAACCCTAGCTCTAAAGTCAGACTACAGGATTTCACACCCCAGTTCCATTACTTGCCAGCTGTGTGCCCTTGGACAAATGCCTTAAACACTGTGCCTTTCTTCATCTTCTTGTAAAATGAAATAATAATAGGACCTATAGCATAAGATGATTATAAAGGTTAAAACAGTTATTAAAGCACTTAGAATAGTACCAGATGACAGTAGGTTAGTAAATATTAGTTATTACACACATCCAACTTTTTATAGCCTTCAAATACCAGCTAAACCACATTCTTCGGGAAGCCTTTTCTAGTGCCCTCAGCTAGTTATGAACCTCCTCTATTCAGAACTCATCCTTCACTTGTAGGCAGCTCTTGTTATTTATTTCTATCAATCATACACTATAATTAAATGTATGTATTACTTCTGCTAAAGCATCTACTCCTAAAAACTATCTCTTTAATCTTTCATCTAATACACCACTAAACACAAAGTAAAATTTCAATAAGTATATAATGAATTAATTTGTCTCATACCCCATTAATAAAAACACACCAAAAGTTAGTTGATTGAATTATTGCCATTTAAAATATTGTATAAGGTCTTGTAACAGCAGTAGAAAACACTAACTTTACAGCTATATTTTATTTCTATAAAAAAATGGTATACAGCATCTATTTAGGTTAAATCAGTTTAATCTAATTGATCTATCTCAATTAAAGGTCAGAATTAATTGTAATAAAAGGTTTCATTTATACCACATGAAAAATAAACCACACTCATGCACTCACACAAAAATGAGAATTCAGTGCCTAAAGGCTGGCATTTCTGGTTTTGTGCCATGTTTAGGTAACACACAGTATATCTAAGGACCTTAAACTCATCAACAAAACAAAACATTATATTTATCCAAACATATATCTATCCCAAATTCTTTATCTGCTTCATGACTTAAAAAAACTGTTTCAGGGTATCAAGACTACACAGTGAAAAAAGAACATCCCCTTCAACAAATGGTGGTAGGAAAACTTGATGTACACATTCAAAAGAATGAAGTTACCTTATACCATAAAGGAAAATTAATTCAAAAGGGATTAAACCTAAGACCAAAAACTATAAAACTACCAAAAGAAGACATAAGGGAAGAGCTTAATGATATTGGATTTGGTTATGATTTCTTGTATATGACACCAAAAGCACAGACAATAAAAGCAAAAATAGGCACATGAGACTACATCACACTCACTTACGTTCATCAAAGGAAACAATTAATAGGATGAAAAGGCAACCTATGTAATGGGAGAAAACACTTACTAATCACAAGTCTGATAAGGGATTAATATTCAGAATATATAAAAACTCCTATACCTCAACCACCACCACAACAAAAATAATTTTAAAATGGGAAAAGGAGTTGAAGAGACATTTCTACAAAGTAGACCTACAACTGTCCAACAAGCATATTAAAAGATGCTCAACATTACAAATCACTAGAGAGAACTACAAATCAAAACTTCATACCCACTAGGATGGTCACTGTCAAAAATACAAACCAACCAACCAACCAACAATCCCAGAAAGTGACAAGTGTTGTGGAGGATGGGAGAGGAATTGGAACTCTTGGGCATGGCTAGTGGGAAAGTAAAATGGTGCAGCCACTGTGGAAAATAGAACAGAAGTTCTTCCAAAAATTAAAAATAGAATTACCATATGATCCAGCAATGCCACTTCTGGGTATATATACAAATTAATTAAAAGCAGAATCTCAAAGAGATATTTGTACACTCATATTCACCTTAGCATTTATTCACAAGAGCCAAGAGGGGGAAGCACCCTAAATGTCTATGGATGGATAAATGAATAAATAACATATTATTCATCCTTAAAAAAGAAGGAAATCCTGTAATATGCTGCAACATGGGTGCCCCTTGAGGACATTATGCTAAGTGAAATGAGCCAAATACAAACAAAAAGACAAATAGCTACATGAGTTCACTCATATGAGATATCTAAAGTCGTCAGATTCATAGAAAGAGAAAGAATGGTGACCGCTGGGGGCAGGGGAGGGGAAACGGGGAGTTGTTATTCCATGGTATAGAGTTTCAGCTTCACAAGATGAAAAAGTTTTAGAGATCTGTTATACAACTTGAATACCACTGAAGTATACACTTAAAGTGGTTAAGGTGGTATATTTTGGTTTTTTTAAATTAAAAAACTTGAAAAAATTTGTTCTGGGTACACAAAATTAATCACCATGTTGTTAATTTGGAAGGAATTACATGTAACACCTGGTTGTTGTTTTTTTAAGATTTGGGGGTAGGAGTTTATTAATTAATTTATTTTTGCTGTGTTGGGTCTTCGTTTCTGTGTAAGGGTTTTCTCTAGTTGTGGCAAGCGGGGCCACTCTTCATCGCGGTGCGCGGGCCTCTCACTATCGCGGCCTCTCTTGTTGTGGAGCACAGGCTCCAGATGCGCAGGCTCAGTAGATGTGGCTCACGGGCTTAGTTGCTGCGCGGCATGTGGGATCCTCCCAGACCAGGGCTCGAACCCGCGTCCCCTGCATTGGCAGGCAGATTCTTAACCACTGCGCCACCAGGGAAGCCCGAACACCTGCTTTTTATCTATGTGTTTTTCCTCATTCATTCACTCAAAAATTCAGATCTCTAAGTACAAGTCACTGCTAATTCCCAAGAACAGGCCTTCCAGTAATTCAAAGAGAATAAGGTTTTTAAAACATAAAGGTAGTTGGGTCATGCTTTGCAATTTTCTCTTACATTTCTCTTGTCTCTTTTTGGAGCTACGTCCCCTGGGTTCACTTGCCCAGATCCCCTGAGCAGTCAGTCAGCCTGTATTTTGAGTGTGTGCCTACCACATGCATGATAGTGCTGAGAAAAGAAACAGAGTAACCTGCTAGGACACAACTGGGCAGGCCAGTCCTCAAGTCTGGGGAGACTGAGAGCTCCCTAAGAGCAGGCAGAGCTATGTTTGCAGTCTTACTCTGTTTCTTCAAGGGTATGTAAAGGGGCCATTGTACTGTCTGCAGGATTTGAATGTAAGAAATGCCTGACCAGGTGAAAATGTTCTCTGTCAGCTTTGGCCAGAGAAAAACTGCCTCTGTGTTCCAGAAAAAGGTCTTTTTTCTCCATAAGTGAATCGATCTCTTTGAAAAAGCCCTGATGCTTGTGAGTACCCGTGAGGATGCTTTTGGCTGCAAGGGACAGAAAGGCTATCATAGTTGGCTTAAATGATGAACACATTTATTGTTTTGTATAATAAGAACAACTGCAGGGGCAGGCACTTCCTGGGTCATTAAATACACAGTACAATGATGGCCCAGTTTCCCCTTAACTTTTAGCTCTGCCAGCCGCAGTGTGTTGGCCCCTTCCCCGGCCATATAATGTGTCCTGCAGTTCCATCTGGCACATGCTGATAATAAACATTGTGGCAAAGAGTGAGGCTGTCTCTTCTCATGAATCTCTGTAAAAGCTAAACAAGAAAATCTCTTTCTCCATAGCACACCCCTAGCAGACCTCTCCTCACATTTTATGAGGAATCACATCTCTGGACATTCACTGCTAGTGGGAACTGGATTACTTTGTCTTGTAGGCAAACAGTAATGTTTCCTACACTCTGCTACTAACCAGCTGTACAATTTAAGATACGTGTATTTTCCTTGTGGGACCCAATTTTTTTGTTTTTCCTATTTATTTATTTTTTAATAATTTATTTTTGGGTGCGTTGGGTCTTCGTTGCTGCACCCGGGCTTTCTCTAGTTGCAGCAAGCAGTGGCTACTCTTTGTTACGGTGTGTGGGCTTCTCATTGCTGTGGCTTCTCTTGTTGCAGGACACAGGCTCTAGGTGCGTGGGCTAAGTAGTTGTGGCTTACGGGCTGTAGAGTGCAGGCTCAGCAGCTCTGGCGCACAGGCTTAGTTGCTCTGTGGCATGTGGGATCTTCCCGGATCAGGGCTCGAACCCGTGTCCCCTGCATTGCCAGGAGGATTCTTAACCACTGCACCACCAGGGAAGTCCTTGTTTTTCCTATTTAGATGCTATACATCTGCTTGGGAAATTGAATTTTATGTATTTGCCAAATGTAGGATTCTATGCTAGACTGCAGGGTGTTCAAAGATGAAAAGTGCTATCTGTTGCCTTTGAGGATCTTAAGGGACTAGAAAAAATAAGTAAATCCCATGCCATTGGATTCAACCTGAGAAGACATAGGTCAAGAGGTGCTGTCAAGGAACATGATATGTGGTGGATCCTGAGACTGAAACTCATGTGAGCTTAGGATCAGGAGTTAGTTAGATGGAGAGAGACTAGGTTCAAAGAGCATAACGTAAGCCTTAGATAACACCCCTCCTCAAAATTAGCAAGTTCTGGAATTGTCTGTAATTTGGAATAGTAAAATTTCTTTCTCCTAATTTAACGGGTCAAACTGATAAAATTAACAAAAATGCATGACATTGGAGAAGCCTTGAATGCCTAAGAAATAGCCAAGGAAAATAAATAAAGATTCTCCTGGAAGAAAAGAAAAATGAACAAAGAAAAATATTCCGTAATATAAGGTATTAGTGTCTGTCAGCAACCAGCACATTTGGGGGTTGACAGTTTCCTCCAATGTCAGCCCACACTGTATATGAAATAATAAAAGAAGTCTTTTAAATATACCTTGCTGACATGGCACTGATATAGACATCATGCCAGTAAAATGCAAGGCATTATCTAGTGCTTTTAGGGGAAAAAAGAAAATAGGTGAACATATATTTGTAGAGTGAAAGACATTAAAGTTGGGGAAAGACATCATCTCTTCTAGTCCCACCCTTTAATAACAAATGAACAAAAATTCAAGTGGGGATCACTGATTTTCACACAGACCAAACCTGCGCTCCTACTTGAACTACAACATTTCTTAGGATGAGTGCTCCAAACATTACTCTTTGGGAAATGTTGGTATAGGCCATTCTGAGGAGTTCTCATTCAGAATCTATAGCCTCATCAGCAAGACTGAGCCCACCTCACTAGGGTAACCCAAGAACGGCTCCTAACTTCCAAACACTCCACTAGAAGGCCAGGCATCTCCCAGGCACCAAGGAAAGATACACTGTCTTGGCACTGGGGCCAGTTGGGGGGTTGTTCATGGTATTTGAAGGGCCTGGCTGTTCTCACCACTCACTCCCTCAGGGTTTAACTATAGTTCTGCATGTAATTAGAAAATCCAGTCCTTAAGATGACTAACAGTGGTAGTAGATCGCAAACGTCTTAAATCTTATATTCCAAAGAATTAGTAGACATGACATAGGTGACACTCCTTCTCTCCCCTGATTCAATCTACCATTTAATGAATACCTACCATGTGATGGGAAATGCACTAGGGACATCCCAGTGGCACTTTACTTAGTCCTTTTCACAACCCTCTGAGGCAGGTCTGGTTATCACTTTATATAAGGCAGCTAAAGCTTAGGGAAGTTAACTGAAACTCGAGGCATAGAGCTTGTAAATTGTGGAGTTGGGATGGTAACCTAGGCCTTATGGTTCTAAACCAATGTCCTTAAGTCTCCCCAACCATGCCCTGGCCAAACTCAGCCAGCCCTTCTTGGTAATTAGGAGACAGGATTACCAGAGTGACACACAAAATAAGAGCTATTAAAAAAAAAGGATAAGTAAGTTGCTTCAAGTGCTACAAAAGCATGTAGGCTAGAAAGATACTGGACAAGTACAGTAAAATAATTATTTTTGAGTCCTTATTGTTACTGAAACCAAGTCCCTCTAAAACTGAGTTCTTCTGCCAAGTTTATGCTTAACCTCTCTATCCAAACTTTACTCTTTCTTTTCCTGAACCTGTTCCCCTCAAGATTGAGGAGTATGAAAGAAAAGGGGGGATTGAAACCATATACAAGCCCCTGTATCCCTGTGCTTTGAAGTAAGAGGCTTTTGCTTTAGTCTCCAGGCCTCCCTTGAGTCTCAAAAGGCTGACTCAAGAGTTAATGACTAGGAAATGTGAAGATGTAGAAACAAAGAAGAGCTGTTGGGCTGGAAAACTGGTAACAGTTTATAGTATAAATCTACCACACAGCAGAGGCATGGAAATCCCAGTTCCCTGAAGATACAGATAAAGGCCTGACACATGTTCCTAAGTTGTTTTCACAGGAAGCAGACCCCCACCAGATGAAAATAGCTGACTGCAAGAACATAGACTCTCGATGGGTTGAGACCAGGGTTGATGATGCTTGAAACTTCACCTTGAGGCCAACCAATCTGAGAATTGTGCATGAGCTGATCACACACCCTGCAGCCCCCTCCCTCACACTGCCTTTAAAACCCCTTCCCTGAAAGCCATTGGGGAGTTCAGGTCTTTGGAGCATGAGCTGCACATTCTCCTTGCTGGGCTCCCTGCAATAAACACTGTACTTTCCCTCACCACAACCCGATGTCAGTACATTGGCTTTACTGAGCACAGGTAAGCAGACTCAAGTCTGGTTTGGTAACATTATCCAGGGACAGACTAAGAAATTTTTTCCAAACTATAGTGCCACAAAATCCATACAGTGACTCTAACAAGGTACTGCTATTATTATCCTCATTTTACAGATAAGAAAATTGAGAATCATAGACCCTAAATAATACATCTCAGGTTATACAACTTAGGATTTAAAGAAAGTAATGTGACAAAATGAATCTGTCCTTGACTATGGTAAATGTTTACAATTCCATAGGGGTTTCCACTGTCTAAATCATGGAAAAGTGGGAAGAACATACTCTAGAGCATCCCTAAATTTATTTAATGAAAAGATAATGTGCTATCCTGATTTCATTGGTGAAAGCTTTGGCAAAGGTCAGAGCTGACCCACAGACCTGCATTCAGGAACACTGACCCCAAGACATCAGCAAAATGGAATTTTCAATTCTCATCTTACACTTACTTTCCAAAACTAGAACAAGAGCATAATCATTCTAGGTATTTTCAGGATGCCATCCACATTTCATTCTGCAAATGACCTTCGAACACATATAAAAAATAACTGAATTACATCCCCTCTGATTCCATTATTTTTTTAAATTATTTTTTCCTACACTATACTTCTACTGTTGCATTGGTTGGGCCAAGAAACTACCACCCTCAAAACTTAGAATTTGAAAATGAACCTCAGGTAAGGAAAGGGCATTAACAAGGAGTGGAAGGATAAGCTTTAAGGATATGAAAATTCCTAGACGCTAATATTATTATTATTATTATTATTTTACCAGAATGGGCCTATCTGCTGTGGGTATGGGGCCTAAAGAACTTAAAATCGTCAAGTGACTCTCCAAGGGTCACCCAGTGAACTTTGACTAGAGTAGTGATTTTATCAAATAGAAATAATGTAATACTTGAAGGATGCATCTTTAAAATGTGAGTCTTACATGAAATAAATGGCTATATAAAACTGAGCATTTATGAGTGCTCTTTATCTCATTTCCCTAGAGACAACGCTTATATAGTTGCATATACTGTTTCATGAGCATCCTTTTGGGCGAATTCCATTGTACCTGTGTTATTTAGAGGCTCTACTTTGATGATTTAACTCTCTTTCTTCTATGCCAATCTTTTAGTATCCTGTACTCACTGCATTCCATCAATTTTTATCTTTACTGTATCCCAAAATCCAATAAAAATGTAGGTTAGGAATAAGTGGAAATAGTTAATATTGCATTTCTGCCCATTGATGTGTGGATGGGAGTTCAAATGAAAAGTCAGCTATCTGCAGTTTTCTAGGTGACACACAATCACTCCCAGGTAGATTAAAGGACCTCAGTAGAGGTTATTCTTAAATCAGAAAATCTTACCTGAGTAAAAAGGGAAAGCTATGTACTTGCTCTGGGGATATCTTCCTATAGTAGTAATATTATTAAATATCAATTAAGGAACATTTAATAATATCAATTCTATTAAGTATTACTTCTAAGTGTCATCTGAAAGATGTGTTGCTTTGAAGTCTGTAGAGTATTGTGTTTATGTGTGCTGTCATTGTGGAAAAATAGCAAGGCTGAGAGTGACTGTATCCTTGGTGTCCGACATCCTTTTAGAAGAGCTTTTTATTTGTGGGACAGTCACATTAATTGGCTTTTTTTTCCTGGGTGGAAATATTTTGAAATTGGAAGAGCAAGTACACAGCTCCCCCTTTCTACTCAGAGGAGATTATCTCATTTAAGAACAATCTCTACTGAGGTTCCTTAATCTGCTTGGGAGTGACTGTCACCTGGACAAGTCCATAGTGAATTTTCTGCAGAAGCCTCATAATCTGGCATCATTTAGGAAGAAAATTTTATTGTTATGCTGTCAAGTGAGGCTTCTACTATTGGCCTGAGCAACCTGAATCTTCTGAATGTAGGTAACAATTTTGCAGTCAAGATGAAGATGATCTAGAGAATAAAGGAGAAGACCTTTAGACTCAGTCCCAATATAAATATGGATCACTCCCCCACTTGACTGCAGCAAGGAGCACATAGCTGTCTTTCCTCACCTCACCACTGACCAAGAAATTATGACTTCTTCTCGGAGAAATAATTTGAATGTAGGAAAGATAGATTTCTCTAACAACTTGAAAAAGAGGTACTTCACATTCAGGAAAAACACATGCTCTATCTAATTTAATGGAATCCTAGAAGATCAAGGTTAGACTAGACGGAAAGACACTGCATGATATGTAGTTCAACCTCACTGCATGCTTTAATCCTTGCTACACACCCATGCTGTGCAGTCATTCGAGCAATGGTAGAATACCTACAATGATAGGGAGATCACAACTTCCATATGGTTGGGCAGCTCTAATCATTATTTATTTATGCATTTGTGCAAACAGTTATTTAAAGGCTACTTTTGGACAGACATTCTGCTACACAGTGAACCCGATTCACATGGATACATATTCAGAGGGCCCATATTCTGGCAGGAGATGCCACTAATCCAGCAATTACGATAGCACATTCTTCCTTAAATTGAACTGAATTCTCTGCCTAAATCTCACTTACTGTTCCTGGATTAATCTCTTAAAGGCACACATAATGTGTCTAACAATATCCCACAGCCCAAACCCTTCAGCCTTCCTGATTTCATCAGGTTCTTTTTTGCATGTTAACAATCCCCATTTCAATTCATTTATAGCTGTATGCATTCATTCATTCAACAAGTATGTTTTAATCATTTATCATGTGCCAGGTTCTGAAGAGAAAGGATAAAAATTTTAGTGACAGTCCCTGTCTTCATGAAGTTGATGATCTGGTGTTCTTTCATCTGTCACTGTTCTTGGATAAAAGAATTCCCCTATAAATATCTCTCTACTTACTAAGTGAAATAAAGTCTAGTCTACAAAGAAGTATGATTGCCAGCCCCTGCCTTCACAGACCGTAAAGTCTCGTAAGGCCAAGTGTAGTATCCTTGTCTGTGTCATGACTCTCCAAGGCAATTAGTTATATGGCAATACTTCCCTAGAGCATCACTCTTGCAGACATCTAAAATATATGATTACTGAGGAGGAACCAAGATGGCAGAGTAGAAAGATGTGCTCTCACTCCCTTTTGCAGAACACCAAAATCACAACTAGCTGCTGGACAATCATCGACAGGAAGACAGTGGAACTCACCAAAAGAGATACCCCACATCCAAAGACAAAGGAGAAGCCACAATGAGACGGTAGGAGGGGCGCAATCAGAGTAAAATCAAATCCCATAACTGGTGGGTGGGTGACTAACAAACTGGAGAAAACTTATACCACAGAAGTCCACCCACTGCAGTGAAGGTTCTGAGCCCCAGGTCAGGCTTCCCAACCTGGGGGTCCGACAATGGGAGGAAGAATTCCTAGAGAATCAGACTTTGAAGCCTAGTGGAAATTGATTGCAGGACTTTGACAGGACTGGGGGAAACAGAGACTCCACTCTTGGAGGGCACACACAATGTAGTGTGCACATCAGGACCCAGGGGAAGGAGCAGTGACCCCAGGGGAGACTGAACCAGACCTACCTGCTAGTGTTGGAGGGACTACAACAGAGACAGGGGGTGGCTCTCTTTCACCATGGGGACAAGGGCACTGGCAGCAGAAGTTCTGGGAAGTACTCCTTGGCATGATCTCTCCCAGAGTCTGTTATTAGCCCCACCAAAGAGCCCAGGTAGGCTCCAGTGTTGGGTTGCCTCAGGCCAAACAACCAACAGGGAGGGAACCCAGCCCCACCCATCAACAGTCAAGTGGATTAAAGTTTTACTGAGCTCTGTCCACCAGAGCAACAGCCAGCTCTACCACCACCAGTCCCTCCCATCAAGCCTCTTAGATAGCCTCATCCACCAGAGGGCAGACAGCAGAAGCAAGAAGAACTACAGTCCTGCACCCTGTGGAACAAAAACCACATTCACAGAAAGATAGACAAGATGAAAAGGCAGAGGGCTATGTACCAGATGAAGGAAGAAGATAAAACTCCAGAAAAACAACTAAATGAAGTGGAGATAGGCAACCTTCCAGAAAAAGAATTCAGAATAATGATAGTGAAGATGATCCAGGACCTCAGAAAAACAATGGAGGCAAAGAAATCATATGAAGCATCTTTTCTGACCACAACACTATGAGATTAGAAATGAATTAGAAGGAAAAAAGCATAAAACACACAAACACTTGGAAGCTAAACAATACGTTGCTAAATAACCAAGAGATCACTGAAGAAATCAAAGAGGAAATCAACAAATACCTAGAGAGAAATGACAATGAAAACAAGAAGATCCAAAACCTGTGGGATGCAGCAAAGCAGTTCTAAGAGGGAAGTTTATAGCTATACAAGCCTACCTCAAGAAACAAGAAAAATCCCAAAGAAACAATCTAAACTTACACCTAAAGGAACTAGAGAAAGAAAAACAAACAAAACCCAACGTTAGCAGAAAGAAAGAAATCATAAAGATCAGAGCAGAAATAAATGAAATAGAAACAAAGAAAACAGTAGCAAAGATCAATAAAACTAAAAGCTGGTTCTTTGAAAAGATAAACAAAATTGATAAACCATGAGCCAGACTCATGAAGAGGGAGAGGATTCAAATCAATAAAATTAGAAATGAAAAAGGAAAAGTAACAACAGACACCACAAAAATACAAAGCATCCTAAGAGACTACTACAAGCAACTCTATGCCAATAAAACAGACAACCTGGAAGAAATGGACAAATTCTTAGAAAGGTATAGCCTTTCAAGACTAAACCAGGAAGAAATAGAAAATATGAACAGACCAATCACAAGCACTGAAATTGAAACTGTGATTAAAAACCTTCCAACAAACAAAAGCCCAGGACCAGATGGCTTCACAGGTGAATTCTATCAAACATTTAGAGCCGAGCTAACACCCATCCTTCTCAAACTCTTCCAAAAAATTACAGAGGAAGGCACACTCCCAAATTCATTCTATGAGGCCACCATCACCCTGACACCAAAAGAAGACAAAGATACTACAAAAAAAAAGTTACAGACCAATATCACTGATAAATATAGATACAAAAATCCTCAACAAAATACTAGCAAACAGAATCCAACAACACAATCAAAGGATCATACACCACGATCAAGTGGGACTTATCCCAGAGATGCAAGGATTCTTCAATATACACAAATCAATCAATGTGATACACCATATTAACAAATTGAATATATAAGCCATATGATCATCTCAACAGATGCAGAAAAAGCCTTTGACAAAATTCAACACCCATTTATGCTAAAAACTCTCTGGAAAGTGGGCATAGAGGGAACCTACCTCAACATAATAAAGTCCATATACGACAAACCCACAGCAAACATCATTCTCAATGTTGAAAAACTGAAAGCATTTCCTCTAAGATCAGGAACAAGACAAGGATATCCACTCTCACCACTATTATTCAACATAATTTTGCAAGTCCTAGCCACAGCAATCAGAGAAGAAAAAGAAATAAAAGGAATACAAATAGGAAAAGAAGAAGTAAAACTGTCACTCTTTGCACATGATACTATATACAGAGAATCCTAAAGATGCCACCAGAAAACTACTAGAGCTAATCAATGAATTTGGTAAAGTTGCAGGATACAAAATTAATGCACAGAAATCTCTTGCATTCCTGTACACTAATGATGAAAAATCTGAAAGAGAAATTATGGAAACACTCCCATTTACCATAGCAACAAAAAGCATAAAACACCTAGGAATAAACCTACGTAGGGAGACAAAAGACCTGTATGCAGAAAACTATAAGACACTGATGAAAGAAATTTTAAAGATGATACCCACAGATGGAGAGATATACCATGTTCTTGGATTGGAAGAATCAATATTGTGAAAATGACTATACTACCCAAAGCAATCTACAGATTCAATGCAATCCCTATCAAATTACCAATGGCATTTTTTACAGAACTAGAACAAAAA
>NW_020174301.1:108856-150133 GCF_003031525.2 Neophocaena asiaeorientalis asiaeorientalis
ATATATGCTGTCTACAAGAGACCCACTTCAGACCTAGGGACACATGCAGATTGAGGTGAAAGGATGGTAAAAGATTTTCCATGCCAATGGAAATCAAAAGAAAGCTGGAGAAGCAATACTCATATCAGACAAAAGACACTTTAAAGTATGTTACAAGAGACAAGGAAGGACACCACATAATGATCAAGGGATCAATCCAAGAAGAAGATAGACCAATTATAAATATATATGCACCCAACATAGGAGCACCTCAATACAACTGCTAACAGCTATAAAAGAGGAAATCGACAGTAACACAATAATAGTGGAGGACTTTAACACCTCACTTACACCAATGGACAGATCATCCAAAATGAAAATAAATAAGGAAACAGAAGCTTTAAATGACACAATAGACCAGATAGATTTAATTGATATTTATAGGACATTCCATCCAGAAACAGCAGATTACACTTTCTTCTCAAATGTGCATGGAACATTCTCCAGGATAGATCATATCTTGGGTCACAAATCAAGCCTCAGTAAATTTAAGAAAATTGAAATCATATGAAGCATCTTTTCTGACCACAACACTATGAGATTAGAAATGAATTAGAAGGAAAAAAGCATAAAACACACAAACACTTGGAAGCTAAACAATACGTTGCTAAATAACCAAGAGATCACTGAAGAAATCAAAGAGGAAATCAACAAATACCTAGAGAGAAATGACAATGAAAACAAGAAGATCCAAAACCTGTGGGATGCAGCAAAGCAGTTCTAAGAGGGAAGTTTATAGCTATACAAGCCTACCTCAAGAAACAAGAAAAATCCCAAAGAAACAATCTAAACTTACACCTAAAGGAACTAGGGAAAGAAAAACAAACAAAACCCAACGTTAGCAGAAAGAAAGAAATCATAAAGATCAGAGCAGAAATAAATGAAATAGAAACAAAGAAAACAGTAGCAAAGATCAATAAAACTAAAAGCTGGTTCTTTGAAAAGATAAACAAAATTGATAAACCATGAGCCAGACTCATGAAGAGGGAGAGGATTCAAATCAATAAAATTAGAAATGAAAAAGGAAAAGTAACAACAGACACCACAAAAATACAAAGCATCCTAAGAGACTACTACAAGCAACTCTATGCCAATAAAACAGACAACCTGGAAGAAATGGACAAATTCTTAGAAAGGTATAGCCTTTCAAGACTGAATCAGGAAGAAATAGAAAATATGAACAGACCAATCACAAGCACTGAAATTGAAACTGTGATTAAAAACCTTCCAACAAACAAAAGCCCAGGACCAGATGGCTTCACAGGTGAATTCTATCAAACATTTAGAGCCGAGCTAACACCCATCCTTCTCAAACTCTTCCAAAAAATTACAGAGGAAGGCACACTCCCAAATTCATTCTATGAGGCCACCATCACCCTGACACCAAAAGAAGACAAAGATACTACAAAAAAAAAGTTACAGACCAATATCACTGATAAATATAGATACAAAAATCCTCAACAAAATACTAGCAAACAGAATCCAACAACACAATCAAAGGATCATACACCACGATCAAGTGGGACTTATCCCAGAGATGCAAGGATTCTTCAATATACACAAATCAATCAATGTGATACACCATATTAACAAATTGAATATATAAGCCATATGATCATCTCAACAGATGCAGAAAAAGCCTTTGACAAAATTCAACACCCATTTATGCTAAAAACTCTCTGGAAAGTGGGCATAGAGGGAACCTACCTCAACATAATAAAGTCCATATACGACAAACCCACAGCAAACATCATTCTCAATGTTGAAAAACTGAAAGCATTTCCTCTAAGATCAGGAACAACACAAGGATATCCACTCTCACCACTATTATTCAACATAATTTTGCAAGTCCTAGCCACAGCAATCAGAGAAGAAAAAGAAATAAAAGGAATACAAATAGGAAAAGAAGAAGTAAAACTGTCACTCTTTGCACATGATACTATATACAGAGAATCCTAAAGATGCCACCAGAAAACTACTAGAGCTAATCAATGAATTTGGTAAAGTTGCAGGATACAAAATTAATGCACAGAAATCTCTTGCATTCCTGTACACTAATGATGAAAAATCTGAAAGAGAAATTATGGAAACACTCCCATTTACCATAGCAACAAAAAGCATAAAACACCTAGGAATAAACCTACGTAGGGAGACAAAAGACCTGTATGCAGAAAACTATAAGACACTGATGAAAGAAATTTTAAAGATGATACCCACAGATGGAGAGATATACCATGTTCTTGGATTGGAAGAATCAATATTGTGAAAATGACTATACTACCCAAAGCAATCTACAGATTCAATGCAATCCCTATCAAATTACCAATGGCATTTTTTACAGAACTAGAACAAAAAATCTTAAAATTTGTATGGAGACACAAAAGACCCCTAATAGCAAAAGCAGTCTTGAGGGAAAAAAATGGAGCTGGAGGAATCAGACTCCCTGACTTCAGACTATACTACAAAGCTACAGTAATCAAGACAATATGGTACTGGCACAAAAACAGAAACATAGATCAATGGAACAAGATAGAAAGCCCAGAGATAAACCCATGCACCTATGGTCAACTAATCTATGACAAAGGAGGCAAAGATATACAATGGAGCAAAGACAGACTCTTCAATAAGTGGTGCTGGGAAAACTGGACAGCTACATGTAAAAGAATGCAGTTAGAACACTTCCTAACACCATACTCAAAAATAAACTCAAAATGGGTTAGAGACCTAAATATAAGACTGGACACTATAAAACTCTTAGAGGAAAACATAGGAAGAACACTCTTTGACATAAATCACAGCAAGATCTTTTTTGATCCACCTCCTAGAGTAATGGAAATAAAAACAAAAATAAACAAATGGGACCTAATGAAACTTAAAAGCTTTTGCACAGCAAAGGAATAATGAAACTTCAAAGCTTTTGCACAGCAAAGGAAACCATAAACAAGATGAAAATACAACCCTCAGAATGGGAGAAAATATTTGCAAATGAATCAATGGACAAAGCATTAATCTGCAAAATATATAAACAGCTCATGCAGCTCAATATTAAAGAAAAAAACAACCCAATCCAAAAATGGGCAGAAAACCTAAATAGACATTTCTCCAAAGAAGACATACAGATGGCCAAGAAGCACATGAAAAGCTGCTCAACATCACTAATTATTAGAGAAATGCAAATCAAAACTACAATGAGGTATCACGTCACACCAGTTAGAATGGGCATCATCAGAAAATCTACAAACAACAAATGCTGGAGAGGGTGCAGAGAAAAGGGAACCCTCTTGCACTTTTGGTGGGAATGTAAATTGATACAGCCACTATGGAGAACAGTTTGGAGGTTCTTTAAAAAGTAAAAATAGAATTACCATATGATTCAGCAATCCCCCTACTGCACATATACCCTGAGAAAACCATAATTCAAAAAGACACATGCACCCCAATGTTCACTGCAGCACTATTTACAATAGCCAGGTCATGGAAGCAGCCTAAATGCCCATCGACAGATGAATGGCTAAAGAATATGTGGTACATATATACAATGGAATATTATTCAATTTAAAAAGTAAAAATAGAATTACCATATGATTCAGCAATCCCCCTACTGCACATATACCCTGAGAAAACCATAATTCAAAAAGACACATGCACCCCAATGTTCACTGCAGCACTATTTACAATAGCCAGGTCATGGAAGCAGCCTAAATGCCCATCGACAGATGAATGGCTAAAGAATATGTGGTACATATATACAATGGAATATTATTCAGCCATGAAAAGGAACGAAATTGAGACATTTGTTGCGACGTGGACGGATCTAGAGACTGTCATACAGAGTGAAGTAAGTCAGAAAGAGAAAAACAAATATCGTATATTAATGCATGTATGTGTAACCTAGAAAAATGGTACAGATGAGCCGGTTTGCAGGGCAGAAGTTGCGACACAGATGTAGAGAACAGATGTATTGACACCAAGGGGAGAAAACCACAGTGGCATTGGGATGGTACTGTGCTGAATTGGGCAATTGGGATTGACATGTATACACTGATGTGTATAAAATTGATGACTGGGTTTCCCTGGTGGTGCAGTGGTTGAGAGTCCCCCTGCCGATGCAGGGGACACGGGTTCGTGCCCCGGTCCACGAAGATCCCACATGCCATGGAGCAGCTAGGGCCATGAGCCATGGCCACTGAGCCCGCGCGTCTGGGGCCTGTGCTCCACAACAGGAGAGGCCACAACAGTGAGAGGCCTGCGTACGGCAAGAAATAAATAAATAAATAAATAAAATTGATGACTAATAAGAACCTGCAGTATAAAGAAAGAAACAAACAACCAAAAAATAAACTAATACTAAACTTTGGGTTTTTTGTATGGAAATATGTTAATATAAATGTTTCAGAGATTACATGAAATGTCTAAAAATCTTATATGTTCTGGTATAATGTTATAAGTCATAATTCTAGTTTTTACCTTAAAATGTGTATCTCAGAAATATCTAAATTTCCTTGTCAATTGCATTATTATGAACTTTTATCATATCTTTAACTGTGGTCATTTTTAAGTCTTTTGTCATTTACAGACAGTTCTGGGTGTACTCTGATGCTTTTAAAAATATGTTGCTATAAAATGGTTTCATTTTCAAAGAATTCATGGAAAAGACTCTGACAAGTACAGGTCTCTGGTAATTGACTATACTGCTGAACTGAATGAATAAGCATTTTCAGAACTCTAATGGAAAACTGATGAACTGATGAACTCATAAAAGTGCTAACAAAAGATGAAAAAAAATTAATTACATGGGACTGAGCGAACTGATGAGGATGATTATAATTTTTGTGACTTTCTATTTGAATAAATAAAATTCCACAAGGACTCAGAGGCAAAAAATATACAAATCAATTTCCACTGCAAAGTAAAGGAGCTGTTACAGTGGAGGATTACTGGACTGAATGTCAATACTATGACATAGTTCAAGTGTGTTTCATGTTTGTTAATTGCAATCATTGTTGCTTTTGTTGTGGTCATCCATTTACAATGCTTGGTGTCAGTCTATTTATCTCTTGTAAAAATAAAATACAGTGTGTGTGTTTGAAAAAAAAATGTGTCACATGATAGCAAACCCATAATGCAAAATTAAAAAGAATCAACCAATTGAGGAAATGTAATATGCTGCAAATGTAGTATAAAGATCTTGAAAAATATATATTTATACACCTCTGAGAAAAATGATAAACACCTTGAGTGTGAAAAACACCTTGAGTGTGAAAAGTCAAGATATGTACAAAATAAAATATTTAGAAAATAGCAAATATATGTATAAATGTATATGTATAAACTCAACAGATGCTTATAAAATAAAATATGAGGTTTATAAATGGTAAATATGCATATATATGTATGCATGTGTTTATGAATGAATTCAATCCTAACTGTTAGCAAAGAGATACAAATTAAAATAAAATACAAACGTTGTCTATCAAAAAATGAAGTAAAATAAAATATATGATTATCATTGCAATCTGCATAATTAATATAGTTTTAATAGAACACATATCAAATATTTATATTAATTGAAGAGACTGTAGGTAGGTCCTGAGGATTCATCCTGTGATGGGGAAGTCAGTAAAGCCCATTTACCAAACACAGAATAGTTGATGTTCTATTTCTTTTCTTGGGATTATTTTTGAGAACTTGAGATCTCCCAATTTTCCATACATACTGATGTAGGTACTAAAGAGTGCTGGGCAACAGAATAATCCCTGAGCCATGTTCTAAATCACTCCTCTACTCTCTGGAGCTGGCTAAAACTCAAGTTACTGTGACTTATTTTTTCCATCTGAAAACAAAATGATACAATATAGTGTTTACATGTCTCCTCTTCATCAAAGGCACAGGGTTCTCAGGAACCTTCCAATATACTCAGATTTGAGGGAGAAGTTGTGCTGGAGGTTGTCATTTTTCTCCTTTTAATTTTTCCTTGGTTATTTTTTCCCTCCTTTCATGGACTGAGTCCCTGCCTTTCTCCATTCAGTCTTCTAAAGCACTAAAATTTCCCAAGCTTTTCTCTCCCTGTAATATAATTACATGATTTCTATTATGACTGTTCTCTCATGAGGATGTTTTGATGTGATATATAAAGCATTGAATTTTTAGTCATTTCATTAACAAGTTATAAGCAAAAAGGGCATCATTAATATTTCCCTGAATCTCACCCCATTGTTACCCCTTACCCCTGGGAAGGGCTTTGACAATATTAGAGAGATCAGGCACCATTTACAAGATAGGACACATGTTTGCTTCAGAGAAGATTCCCCTGTCAATTCAATGCAAACCTGCATCCATGGCATGCCTATCTCACATGGTCATAGTTTTACTTTCTACAGAGCATATCCCATGACCTGAAATTGCCTTAGTTATCTACTTCTTTACTTGTAGATGTCTTTATTTCCTTCATCAGAGCCCCACTCCCATCCCTAACTAGAAAGCCAGTTATACAAGAACAGGTACCTTGGGGGGATTACTGGTTGCTGTATTTCTATCAGGCATAAAATTAACAGTAAAAAAAAAAATTACACATATGCACACACACACATGTTAAGGAATGACCCATGGGAGATGATTTTTCATACTTGTTTATCTCATAAAGCATTTAATTTTTCTAAGCAAACTGTTCATTCTTAGAATTTTACATTAACTGGGTGTATCTAATGTCTGGTATCTATCTACTCAACAGTACAAATCAACATACTCTTCCATATAATAACTAAATTGGTTCAGTACCTTTGAGCCTCTGGAGGAAGATGGTGACATAGGAGGCCCTGAAATTCTGTCATCCCACAGGCACATCAAATACACACCTTCACACACAGCAATATTCTCTGAGAGAAATCCATGCTTGGGTTGAGTGACCCCTACACATCGAGAGACCAGGAGAGTACCCACAAAGAAATAAGTGGGAGAGGCTGAGACACACTCTCACCATAAGCCCTATCCCTGGCACAGTACCATACAGTCAGGAGGGAACACCCAAACTCCTAGCATCTCCCTGAGGAGTTAAGCGTATGTACCACATATCTAGCACCGTAACTTTTAAGGCTGCCACCCAGGAGATGAGACCCCAAAGTATTTATTTCTAAAAGCCAATGGGGCTTGCATTCATGAGTCTCAAAGGACTATGGCAAAGGGAGAAGCAGTTGTTAGTCCCCAGGGACTAATGCAGAGAAAACAGGAAAAAAAGTGTCATCTTCCAGTCTTACCCTGGAAGGGGACTGACTACCTATTTCACAAGCTACTGCCTCAGGGTCCAGCATCTAATTTGTATACATCTAAACACTGACTGTGATCCTTCCTGGAGCTCAAAAGAGCCTGTGGGCACTTCCAATAACTTCTCTCTCTGGCACACTCCAACAAAAAATCAACTTATCAGCATCTCCCTGAAAGGAGAGATTATCCACACATCTAGCAACCCAACTTTTATGGTTGACACCAGAGTGATGGCCCCCCGAATCACACAGCCCTGATAACCAGTGGGGCTTGCAATCTCAAGTCCCATAGAACTATGGTGAACAAAAAAGTAGTGTTTAAATGAGTGCAGGAATCACCACCCGCATCCTTCACCATGGCTATACACCCAAGTTCAGTGTATAACTTCAACATAATAAAAGTCATATATGACAGTCCACGGCTAATATTGTATTCTGTGGTGAAAAGCTAAAAATTTCTCCTCTAAGAACAAAGACAAGGATGCCCACTCTCTCCATTTTTATTCAACACACTACTGGAAGTCTTAGCCAGAGAAAATAGGGAAGAAAAAAACATCTAAATCAGAAAGGAAGAAATAAAACTGTCTCTGTTTATAGATGATATAATCATATATAGAAAATACTAATTACTTGATCATGGCACTGTCTGAACTAATAAAAGAATTCAGTAAAGTTTCAGAATGAAAAATCAATATACATAAATCAGTTGTGCTTCTATACACAAGCAATGAACTATGAGAAAGAGAAATTCAGAAAACAATCTCATTTACAGAGCAACCAAAATAATAAAATACTTAGGAATACATTTATCCAAGGAGGTAAAATATCTGTACACTGAAAACTATAAAACATTGATGAAAGAAATTAAAGAAGACACAAACAAATGGAAAGATATTCTGTGTTCACAGATTAGAAGAATTAATATTGTTAAAATGTCCACATTACCCAGAGAAATGTACAGATTCAATGCAATCATTATCAAAATTCTCATGACATTTTCACAGAAATAGAACAATCTTAAAATTCATATATAAGCACAAAAGACCCCAAATAGCCAAAGCAACCTCGAGAAAAAAGAACAAAGCTATAGGCATCACAGTTCCTTATTTCAAACTATATTACAAAGCTATAGTAATTAAAATGGTATGGTATTGGCATTGAAAACAGAAATATAAACTAATGGAAAAGAAGAATCACGAGCACCAAAATAAATCCAGGCATATATGGTCAATTAAGTTTTGACTAAAAAAATCCAAGAATAGACAATGGAGAAAGGATAGTCTTTTTAATAAATGAGGCTGGAAAAACTGGATATCCACATGCAAGAGAATGAAACTAGACCCCTACCTTACACCATACCCAAAAATTAACCCAAAATAAATTAAAGACTTGAGTCTAATACCTCAAACCATACAACTACTAGAAGGAAAAATAAGAGGAAGGCCCCTTGCTGTTGATGTTGGCAAGGAAATTTTGGCTATGGCAACAAAAGCAGAAATAAACAAGTGGGACTATATCAAACTAAAAAGCTGCACAGCAAAGAAAACCATCATCAAAATGAAAAAGAAATTATGGAATGGGTGAGAATATTTGAAAACCACCTATCTGGTAAGGTGTTAATATCCAAGATACATAAGGAACTAATTCAACTCAACAGCAAAAAAAAAAAAAAAAAAAAAAAAAAAAAAAAAAAAAAAAAAAAAAAGCAATAACCAAATTCGGAAATGGGCAAAGTACCTGAATAGACATTTTTATAAAGAAGACATACAAATGGGTGACAGGAGGTACGTGACAAAGGTACTTGACTAATAATCAGGGTAATGCAAATCAAAATCACAATGAGATATTGTCTCACACCTGTTACAATGTCTATTATCGAAAAGACAATAGACAGTGTTGGTGAGAATGTGGGGGAAAGAGCACCCTTGTACATTGTTGGTGGGAATGTAAACTGGTACAGTCTCTATGGAAAACAGTATGGAAATTCTTCAAAAAATTAGAAATACAACTATCATATGATCCTACAATACCACTACTACCTGTATATCCAAAAGAAATGTAATTACTATTTTGAAGAGATATCTGTACTCCCATGTTTATTATGGTATTATTCATAATAGTTGAGGTATAAGGACAACCTTAGTGTCCATCAGTGAATGAATAGATAAAGAAAATGTGTTTTATATATATATAACCACATATACACACACTAATAATGGAATATATATATATATATTCACACACACACAATGGAATATTATTCAGCCTTATAAAAGAAGGAAATCTTGCTATTTGCAGCAACATGGATGAATTTGGAGTACACTATGCTAAACTAAATAACCCAGAGAGGGAAAGAAAATACTGCATGGTATTACTTATGTGTATGGAATCTTAAAAAGTTGAATGCATAGAAAAAGAGGACAGTATGGTGGTTTTCAGGAATTGGGGTGAGAGGGTAAAAGGAAAAGGGGTGAAAGGGTACAAACTTTCAGCTGTGAGATGCGTAAGGTCTGAGAATCTAATGGATAACATAGTAAACCTAGTTGAATACTGTACTGTGTAATAGGAATTTGCTGAGAGACTGGAACTTAAGTATTTCACACACACAAAAAGACAGACATATGAGATGCTAGATATGTTAATTAAATCAATGGTGAGATGATGGGAATCCTCTCACAATGTAGTCATATATCAAATTATCACTTTGAACCCTTTAGATATGAATTCCTTTGGCTGTGACATCCCCAAAATGCTTGAATTTCTAAAAACTGGACATGAAATTAAAGTAGATGAAGAAAGGGAGAACTTCCTTGAGACCAAAATAGCAAACTGGATATGTCAAATGACCAGATAGCTCTCAGTCTGCAAGCAGTTATCAGTTAAGTTTGTAGGCACAGATTTCTCAGTTTGGGACCCTTTATGGTGTGGGCTTTTTTTATTAGAAGTTCAATAAGTGAAGGTTTCTTACTAAAGACTGGGTCATTGTCATCCATCACTGGATGAATGGGTAAAGACAATGAGGTATTTTCCATAATACAATGGAATATTATTCAACCATAAAAAAAGAATGAAATAAGTCAGACAAAGAAAGACAGACACCATATGATCTCACTTATATGTGGAATCTTAAAAAAAAAAAAAAAAAAGGCGAGCTCATAGATACAGAGAAGAGATTGGTATTTGCCAGAGGTGAGATTTGGGGGTTGCACAAAATAGGTGAAGGGAGTCAAACGTTACAAACTCACAGTTATAAAATAAGTAAGTCATGGGGATGTAATGTACAGTATATCGCCTACAATTAATAATACTATATTATATATCTGCAGGTTTCTAAGAGAGTAAATCTTAAAAGCTCTCATCACAGGAAAAAAAAATTGTAACTCTGTATGGTAATAGATGTTAACAAGACTTATCATGATGATCAATTTGCAATATATACAAACATCTAATCATTATGTTGTACACCTGAAACCTGAAATATAACATTGGATGTCAACTATACCTCATAAAAAAAAGATTGAGCCATTGCTGCCAAAAGTAGAAACCAAAGAATGTAACAGAGAAGCTGCTTAAAGTGTGTATTGTGAAATTATTTTCAGTGGATTAAGAAACAAATAGAGAAAATTATAAAACTGACAATTTTATTCGTCACTTAAACCTGAATAAAGCTGAAAAACAAATGAATAAATAGGAAAATTTGCCTACAAAATTACTAACTTTAAGCTATTTTCTAATTTAAAATGTATAGTTTGTATTTCTATATGCTATCTTACTTTGGTGAATTATATATTAGACACACGGGGTGAAATAAGGGCAGGCAGAGGATATTTCAGCCACATGTGATCTCTTTTTCAACATCCTAGACTTCAAAAGAAATTCTAAATTATACTTCTAACAGTCATTTCAGTATTTTTAATATTAAAAAACCATTAATAATTTAGTTTAATAAAACATTTAAAAATGGCTTTTGTAACTAGTTCTCTTATAGACACTAATTTATTCTAATAGACTTAAAAATCTTATTTTCCCCCAGTTAAAAATAATCTTATCAAAACTGAAAAAAAAATCTACAATATTCTACAGTTTGGGAGATATTCATAATGGAACATGGGTAACGGATATTTAGTAATATTTTACAAACATATTAAGAGACTTGCATTTTGTCCAGGAGGGGTTGACATGATCACACCAAAATACATTGTTTTCTTATGGAATAATATCCTACTGCCATGTTAATCCACAGAAACAACCAACAAATTGAGATTATGCTGAAGTTTACAGTTACCTTCACTGAAAAGTTTTTATTAAGTAAATATATAATTAAACCTCAGTCAAGACATTTTACCATTTGAGGGGCATCATCCAGTGGTCAGAGAAGACACTGACAGGCTTGGATTGGACTATCACATTAATGCATAATTCCGCTTCAGTGTGTTACTACTTACTGGTCATGTTGGTGGTAGTACTGCTGCTATTAAAGGTAGCTCATTTTGTTACATGTTTCTTCTCAGTAGAAGACATGTATTACTGCCTTACAAAACTTGTAACACTGAGAAGTAGGTATTTGCACCCTCTCTTAAAAATGAACAACTGCAGCTAGGAGAGATTAGATAAACTACCCAAAATAATACAATAAGGGGTAAAGAGAATCAAAATTGAAACCCCAGCTATACAGGGAACACTAGGACTAGAAAAATGCCGCAGTGAAGGCCCATGAAACAAGGAGATTGGTAGGAGAAATGATGGAATTGGAAGATTAAGAATGAATCCGCCTAACTTTGCAGTAAAACAAATGATACCCAAGTTCCCATTTTAAATTAATGCCTTCATGGGTCAACTCAAATTCTAAATGAGCTGTGGTTCCATAATCTAGAGTTTGCTATCTGTAAGTATCCAGACACTTAAATCTCTACCAATGCCATCACAATGGACAAATCAACATCACTGCTCCTAAGAAACCAGGTTTAGCCATAATTTCATTTCATCCATTCATATGTGCACTTACACATATACCCTTGCAAATATTTGAGTAAATGCCTGGCACTTGGGCACACTCTACCCTGCCCTGGAGGAACATCTCTCACCTTAGCAGGGCAATAGTCAAGAGAACAGACCCAGACAAACACAGAGCTCATACCCCACATATCTCTAAATGGTATTTAAATATCTTCTGGGAATTAAAGGTCAGTTCAACAAAATCCAAATGTTGGAAAATATTTGTAAAGTGCAAGCCCTTAAGAAACTCAGTTCTCTCTTCCACACATTGTTACAACCAGCTGAATTATTTAGCCATGGGTCCACACGATGCTTTCCTGATAAGTTAAAATACTGTTTTAAGCACAAATAAGTCTGCCTCAAGGTCTTTTCTCAACCAGAAAAGATTTATGGCATTAATTAAAATGAGGAAAATCTATAGAAAACATTTTTGTGCCTTTATATTGATTTACCAGCCATTAAAACTACTTTTCATCTTACTAAGTGAGAAATAAAAACCAATTATAAAGTAGAAAGGACTGATTTTTAAAAATTAGAATGAACATTTTTTGTTTGTTTGTTTAATATACTTAAAGCTTTCAAGGCTAACCAAAGTTTACATAATATGTTGCCTCAGTTGTAACTCTGAACCTGTGAAACCCAATTTCACTCTAAATCACATCTCCAGCCTCTCTCTTCTGAACAGAGGAATGAACAGCAATAGGTAAAAAAGCCATGAAGTGTTAAACTTTAGGAGATTGTTGTCACAGCTGTCACCGTGTTTCTCCTAAGGAAAGGTCAAAAGTGTGACAGTTGGGTAAGCCTCCTTGGGACAAGAAACAGAGGGTAAGCCCTTAAATTTATGCAGTCAGGAGGATATACATAATATAAATGCAAGCTTGCCAATACTTTGGTTTCCATTTGCCTCTGGAAATAAAACAAAACCACATTAAAGAAGCAAAGGGGAGAAGTAATTCTTGCATACAGATTCCTCTCCTTTCAAAGTCTAGTTAGAAAATCAGCTGTTTTCATCTGGATTCATACCTCCTCTCAACCATTTAGACATTTATTATAATCTCTGTAAGCTTGAAATTTTTACATAAGAAACAAAAGCTAACAAAAAAGCCTAAACAAATTAAATAGAACCTATTCTTTGACATGCAAATGTGTTTTAGCTTTGCCCCACTGAGGTCTTACGTTTCATTATTATTTAAAATGTCAAGCAATTTTTTGCCTGCTGGGAGTGTAGGTTTTACTCCTATTTTTCAATCTTACTCAAAACCCTTCACTGCATATTATATGAGGTGCAGCAGGCTTAGGTTTTTTTTTTTTTTTTTTTTCTTAAATTACAAACTATGAACCCCATGGTGGCATTTTGCTAAATGGTTTTGCACATATTTGCTTTTGAACATTTATAGAATAAAAGTATAAAATGAGAAACCCTTTTTGGATGATTATTCTCTGTGTGCAACCTACAGGAGTGAAAATCATCTGTCCTTATTCATGGAGCAAGGGGGTCCTCCACCTGCTCAATTCATGAGCTTTCCTTCCATCTTGGGTGGTGCAATCCTCAAACTACTTCATCAAATACTCTCTTTCTCTCATTCCTCACCAACACCCCACATCCTACCTTTTATTGAGAAACCTACTGAGTAGAATTTATATGAAGAGAATTTGCTGACACTTGAGTGGTGTATAAAAATGTCCTGCTTTCTCCCTTGCATTAACCTCTGGGGTTCTGTGAGCTTATTGAACTTGCCATGTGTGTTTGCAATGTGTGAAGGCTTCTGGGAAAATAATTCCTTCTGTCATAGGAAATATTTGAAGGACACTCATGGGAAAAATGGAACAACGTATCAGGAAAAACCAAGAGAGCTGGAAACATGGGTTTTACAAATAGATTTTAAAATACTTGTGTTTTGTTCAACATCTTTTCTGAATAGTAGATTACCACAGTCAAATTTTTCCTGTCTGGATGGACAGGGTAGTTGTGAAGACCTAAGGAGCTAATATATGTTTACAGCAGGACCTGGCCCAGGGAGAGTGTCCAGTAAATGTTTGGTGTAATTATTAATCTTCTCCTTATATAACAGTCACTGTAAACCCATCAGGAGGAGCTAGAATATAACTTCTTTAAGAGGAGCCCTGATTGAATCAGAAAACACAGGAAAAACAATGATTTAGATTCTAGGACCATAGCTGTGATTAACAGCTAGTATGGAAGATAATACTTCACATTCACTAAGATGACTATAATCAAAAAGACAAAAAAAGTATTGCTGTGTATTTGAGGAGGGTGAAACCCATGTACGCTGCTAGTAGGGTTGTAAAATGGTGCAGCCACTTTAGAAAACAGTTTGGCAGTTTCCCAAAATGTTAAACGTAGAGCTACCATATGACCTAGTAATTCCATGTCTAGGTATATACTCAAGTGAAAATATATATCCACACAAACACCTGTACATGAATGTTCATAACAGTATTAGTTATACTGGCCAAAAAGTGGAAACAACCCAGATGTTCATCAACTGATAAGAAGATAAAATATGGTATATATCTATTATGTGGCCATGTAAAAAGGATGCAATATTGATATATTCTACAACATGGATGAACCTTGGAAATGTTATGGTAAGTGAAAAGGAAAGAAGGAAGGGAGGGAGGAAGGGAGAGAGAATAAAAGGATAGTTAATGATATATAATTTCATATATATATGTAAAAATTTTGTTTTTTCAGAAAGCAGTCCATTGGGCTACAGGAAGAAATCATTTTGTGGAATTTCAAGAACCAAGGATAGACCTCTACCACCACCAGTCCCTCCCATCAGGAAACATGTACAAGCCACTTAGATAGCCTCACCCACCAGAAGGCAGACAGCAGAAGCAAGAAGAACTACAATCCTGCAGCCTGTGGAACAAAAACCATATTCACAGAAAGATAGACAAGATGAAAAGGCAGAAGGCTATGTAACAGATGAAGGAACAAGATAAAATCCCAGAAAAGCAACTAAACAGAGTGGAGGTAGGCAACTTTCAAGAAAAAGAATTCAGAATAATGATAGTGAAGATGATCCAGGACCTGGGAAAAAGAATCAAGGCAAAGCGCAAGAAGATGCAAAAAATGTTTAACAAAGACCTAGAAGAATTAAAGAACAAACAAACAGAGATGAACAATACAATAACTGAAATGAAAACTACACTAGAAGGAATCAATAGCAGAATAACTGAGGCAGAAAACGGATAAGTCACCTGGAAGACAGAATGGTGGAATTCACTGATGTAGAACAGAATAAAGAAAGAATGAAAAGAAATGAAGACAGCCTAAGAGACCTCTGGGACAACATTAAACGCAGCAACATTCGCATTATAGGGGTCCCAGAAGCAGAAGAGAGAGAGAAAGGACCAGAGAAAATATTTGAAGAGATTATAGTCGAAAACTTCCCTAACATGGGAAAGGAAATAGCCACCCCAATCCAGGAAGAGCAGAGAGTCACATACAGTATAAACCCAAGGAGAAAAATGCTGAGACACATAGTAACCAAACTGGCAAAAATTAAACACAAAGAAAAATTATTGAAAGCAGCAAGGGAAAAACAACAAATAACATACAAGGGAACTCCCATAAGGTTAACAGCTGACTTCTCAGCAGAAACTCTACAAGCCAGAAGGGAGTGGCATGATATACTTAAAGTGATGAAAGGGAAGAACCTACAACCAAGATTACTCTACCCAGCAAGGATCTCATTCAGATTTGATGGAGAAATCAAAAGCTTTACAGACAAGCAAAAGCTAAGAGAATTCAGCACAACCAAACCAGCTCTACAACAAATGCTAAAGGAACTTCTCTAAGTGGGAAACACAAGAGAAGAAAAGGACCTACAAAAACAAACCCCAAACAATTAAGAAAATGATAATAGGAACATACATATTGATAATTACCTTTAACGTGAATGGATTAAATTCTCTAAGCAAAAGACACAGCCTCAGTGAATGAATACAAAAACAAGACGCATATATATGCTGTCTACAAGAGACCACTTCAGACCTAGGGACACATACAGACTGAAAGTGAGAGGATGGAAAAAGGTACTCCATGCAAATGGAAATCAAAAGAAAGCTGGAGTAGCAATACTCATATCAGATAAAATAGACTTTAAAATAAAGAATGTTACAACAGATAAGGAAGGACACTACATGAGCAAGGGATCAATCCAAGTAGAAGATATAACAATTATAAATATATATGCACCCAACATAGGAGCACCTCAATACATAAGGCAACTGCTAACAGCTATAAAAGACTAAATCGACAGTAACACAATAATAGTGGGGGAATTTAACACCTCACTTACACTAATGGACAGATCATCCAAAATGAAAATAAATAAGGAAACAGAAGCTTTAAATGACACAATAGACCAGAAAGATTTAATTGATATTTATGGGACATTCCATCCAAAAACAGCAGATTACACTTTCTTCTCAAGTGCGCATGGAACATTCTCCAGGATAGATCACATCTTGGGTCACAAATGAAGCCTCAGTAAATTTAAGAAAATTGAAATCATATCCAGCATCTTTTCCAACCACAACACTATGAGACTAGAAAACAATTACAGGGAAAAAAGCGTAAACAACACAAACACATGAGGCTAAACAATACGTTACTAAATAACCAAGAGATCACTGAAGAAATCAAAGAGGAAATCAAAAAATACCTAGAGACAAATGACAATGAAAACATGATGATCTAAAACCTACGGGATGCAGCAAATACAGTTCTAAGAGGGAAGTTTATAGCTATACAAGCCTACCTCAAGAAACAAGAAAAATCTCAAAGAAACAATCTACCCTTACACCGAAAGTAACAAGGGAAAGAAGAACAAACAAAACCCAAAGTTAGCAGAAGGAAAGAAATCATAAAGACCAGAGCAGAAATAAATGAAATAGAAACAAAGAAAACAATAGCAGAGATCAAAAAACCTAAAGGCTGATTCTTTGAAAAGATAAACAAAATTGATAAAACACTGGCCAGACGCATCAAGAAAAAGAGGGAGAGGACTCAAATCAATAAAATTAGAAATGAAAAAGGAGGAGTTACAACAGACAGCACAGAAATACAAAACATCCTAAGCTCCTACTACAAGCAACTCTATGCCAATAAAGCAGACAACCTGTAAGAAATGGACAAATTCTTAGAAAGGTATAACCTTCCAAGACTGAACCAGGAAGAAATAGAAAATATGAAGAAAACAATTACAAGTAATGAAATTGAAACTGTGATTAAAAGTCTTCCAACAAACAAAAGTCCAGGACCAGATGGCTTCACAGGTGAATTCTATCATACATTTAGAGAAGAGCTAACACCCATCCTTCTCAAACTCTTCCAAACAATTGCAGAGGAAGGAACACTCCCAAATACGTTCTATGAGGCCACCATCACCCTGATACCAAAACCAGACAAAGATACTACAAACAAAGAAAATTACAGACCAGTATCACTGATGAATATAGATGCAAAAATCCTCAACAAAAGACTAGCAAATAGAATCCAACAACACATTAAATGGATCATACACCACAATCAAGCGGGATTTAACCCAGGGATGCAAGGATTCTTCAATATACACAAATCAATCAATGTGATACACCATATTAACAAATTGAAGAATAAAAACCATATGATCATCTCAATAGATGCAGAAAAAGCTTTTGACAAAATTCAACACCGATTTATGTAAAAATTCTCCAGAAAGTGGGCATAGAGGGAACCTACCTCAACATAATAAAGGCCATGTATGACAAACCCACAGCAAACATCATTCTCAACGGTGAAAAACTGAAAGCATTTCCTCTAAGATCAGGAACAACACAAGGATGTCCACTGTCACTACTATTATTCAACATAGTTTTGGAAGTCCTAGCCACAGCAATCAGAGAAGAAAAAGAAATACAAAT
Source organism: Neophocaena asiaeorientalis asiaeorientalis (assembly GCF_003031525.2). Classification (NCBI taxonomy): domain Eukaryota; kingdom Metazoa; phylum Chordata; class Mammalia; order Artiodactyla; family Phocoenidae; genus Neophocaena; species Neophocaena asiaeorientalis. The sequence goes on from NW_020174301.1 coordinate 127,087, forward strand.
TGGAAGAGAAGAAGTAAAATTGTCACTGTTTGCAGACAACATGATACTGTACATAGGGAATCCTAAAGATGTCACCAGAAAACTCCTAGAGCTAATCAATGAATTTGGTAAAGTTGCAGGATACTAAATTAATGCACAGAAATCTCTTGCATTCCTATACACTAATGATGAAAAATCTGAAAAAGAAATTAAGGAAACACTCCCATTTACTATTGCAACAAAAAAAAGATAAAATACCTAAGAATAAAATACCTAGGAATAAACCTACGTAGGGAGACAAAAGACCTGTATGCAGAAAACTATAAGTCAGTGATGAAAGAAATTAAAGATGATACCAACAGATGGAGAGATATACCATGTTTCTGGATAGGAAGAATCAACATTGTGAAAATGACTATACTACCCAAAGCAATCTACAGATTCAATGCAATCCTTATCAAATTACCAATGGCATTTTTTACAGAACTAGAACAAAAAATCTTAAAATTTGTATGGAGACACAAAAGACCTTGAATAGCCAAAGCAGTCTTGAGGGAAAAAAACGGAGCTGGAGGAATCAGACTCCCTGACTTCAGACTATACTACGAAGCTACAGTAATCAAGACAATATGGTACTGGCACAAAAGCAGAAAGATAGATCAATGGAACAAGATAGAAAGCCCAGAGATAAACCCACGCACCTATGGTCAACTAATCTACGACAAAGGAGGCAAAGATATACAATGGAGCAAAGACAGTCTCTTCAATAAGTGGTGCTGGGAAAACTGGACAGCTACATGTAAAAGAATGAAGTTAGAACACTCCCTAACACCATACACAAAAATAAACTCAAAATGGATTAGAGACCTAAATGTAAGACTGGACACTATAAAACTCTTAGAGGAAAATATAGGAAGAACACTCTTTGACATAAATCACAGCAAGATCTTTTGTGATCCACCTCTTAAAGTAATGGAAATAAAAACAAAAATTTTAAAATGGGACCTAATGAAACTTCAAAGCTTTTGCACAGCAAAGGAAACCATAAACAAGATGAATAGACAACCCTCAGAATGGGAGAAAATATTGGCAATTGAATCAACAGACAAAGGATTAATCTGCAAAATATATAAACAGCTCATGCAGCTCAATATTAAAAAAACAAACAACCCAATCCAAAAATGGGCCGAAGACCTAAATAGAAATTTCTCCAAAGAAGACATACAGATGGTCAAGAAGCACACGAAAAGCTGCTTAACATCACTAATTATTAGAGAAATGCAAATCAAAACTACAATGAGGTATCACCTCTCACCAGTTAGAATGGGCATCATCAGAAAATCTACAAACAACAAATGCTAGAGAGGGTGTGGAGAAAAGGGAACCCTGTTGCACTTTTGGTGGGAATGTAAGTCGATACAGCCACTATGGAGAACAGTTTGGAGCTTCCTTAAAAAACTAAAAATAGAACTAACATATGACCCAGAACTTCCACTACTGGGCATATACCCTGAGAAAACCATAATTCAAAAGGAGTCATGTACCACAATATTCATTGCAGCACCATTCACAATATCCAGGACATGGAAGCAACCTAAGTGCCCATTGACAGACGAATGGCTAAAGAAGATGTGGTACATATATACAATGGAATATTACTCAGCCATAAAGAGGAACGAAATTGGGTCATTTGTAGAGATGTGGATGGATCTAGAGACTGTCATACAGAGTGAAGTAAGTCAGAAAGAAAAAAGCAAGTACCGTATATTAACGCATATATGTGGAACCTAGAAAAATGGTACAGATGAACCAGTTTGCAGGGCAGAAATTGAGATACAGATGTAGAGAACAAACATATGGACACCATGGGGGGAAAGCCACAGTGGGGTGGGGGTGGGGATGTGATGACTTGGGCAATTGGGATTTACATGTATACACTGATGTGTATAAAATTGATGACTATTAAGAACCTGCTGTATAAAAATATAAATTAAATAAAATTTAAAAATTAAAAAAAAGAAAGAACGAAGGATAAGTAGATGATGAAAATAATTGAAAAAGAGTTTTCCTAATAGCCCTCAGATGGCCCCAGAGTAACCACTTTTTCAGGTATTAACTTTCCCCTGCTTGTTCTTGCTCTAAGCACATGTTCTATTTCTGATTTCATTCTTACTCAGCATTAAAGTGTCACTGGCTGCTACCATGATCCCGACAACCCAGAACTCACCTTTCTCTTTCAGAAGCTAATAAAAACTCTGGTGTAACTGCGATCTTAGTTCCTTGGGGCAAGAAAATGCAGTATGTCTGGACTTCCAGGCTGAAGGCCTCAGCAAACCTGCAGCTCAGACCCAACCCTCTCAGTACTTCCTCTCCCCCAAAATCCACCCTCAGCAAACCCAGACAGAGCACGGCTGGATGCCTGTGCCGTTCCCTTCCCAGTCCCCAGTGGACATGAGGAGAGGTTTGTTGATGGACTTTCTGTGTGCTCAAGTAGCTAAAATGTCTCCAGCAAGGCTGAAGGCAGAGAAAGAAGGTTGAAGGCTATTGTGGTAATCCAGGCAAGAAATATAGGGGGTGAGAAACCACACAGTGTGAGTGTGTGTGTGTGATTGGCATGCTGGAAAAATAAAGGAATGTATGACAAATAGGTGTCCGTGATTAATTTAGAAACAGGGAGGAGGGAAGAAGCTCTCTGGCTTGAATGTCCAATGAGATGGTGATTCCACTAATGAGATGATGAATTATGAGGAGGATGTGCTTTCAGGAACCCCATGGAGGGCATGTTGAGTCAGAGGAGCCGGCAGGACCTTGGGCTGAGTGTAAACTGCAGTAGCTAGAATTCTGAGTGGAGACAACCTTTTAAAACCAGTTCTTTTCTTTGAAATAGCAAAAATACATCATTCAAAGCAGGAATGTGGAAGGAATGCATGACCTGATATATGAAATGAGGATCTTACACAGCAGAGTCAATTAAAAGATGATGAGGGAAATTGAAAGGAGGAGAGAGATAACCTACTGAACAAGTGCTTTAGGCCAACTAGGAATTCGAATGTCAAGTAAGCTACAATGACAGGCTCCAAAACAGCATCTCTGACCACAGATTGGAGGACAATCAAATGAGATTAGTGCTAAAGGTGCAATTGAACATCTACACTTTGTAGCTCCATTTGCACACACAGAGAAAAGCCACCATCAACACTGACATCCCGAAACCCAAGAGCCAATTGAGTCACAAATGTTTGTCACAGTCAGACATCAGTGACTAATATCTGGTACAGAGAAAAATAGTGAGCAAATAAGAGGGCAGTCATTTATTATCAGTTGGATAGTCTGCTTAAAGTCATAAATGGCCATGATTAAATTTAATAGAGCTTTGTTTTTCTTCACTTGTATATTAATTTTACAACAGGAACACAATTAGTTTCTATAGTTAATCAAAAAATTAGACAATTAAATTAACTTTTGAAAAACAGTCTAACCAGGTTCCTAATACATTAATTTACTGAATGTTCTTCCTTCGCTCAATTTAATTTACTGTATGTTATTTTCATCTATAGACATTAATTGAAGTTTCATATTTATCTGCAACAGTTTTAAAGCCCTACCTAATGATAAGCTGGGGTTTTTTTTTCCCCATAAATCAAGATTTGTTGAATGTTACTCAAATTTTTCAACCCTAAGATGAAAAAGCAAAGTATATCTGTGGAGCTCAGTTTGCAGCTCTTCTATATCTTTATTAGAATAATGTTCAGAGAGCATTTTTAGATTTCCAAACAACATATATACTCAAGCACAATTTGTTCCCTTTCATCATCATATAAAATTATAAATAAAGCATTTAAGGCTATTTTTGGATGGTTTTCCTTCGACTTTACTGGTGAATTCATTATCTCCTGTAATGCTACTGCCATGCCAGTTCTCTTTCTAAAAATGCATTTCTATTAAGGATAAAGAAAAGACCAAATCTCTCTGGCTTAATGTTAATAGAAGGCAGAAGGTCAGTGCAATCTTGGTAAACAAGGAAGCTCAATTTTTCACACTCAGTAAGAGAAAGTGGGAGATTATTTCACATGGCTAGTATGATTGTCATATCCTCATGATACAAATCATATCCTTCGTGTAATATGCAAATACTCTCGGGAATCACCAGTTTTCCTCTGAGAAGCCACAAGCTAATCTTTGTTGCTTTATTTGCTCCCAATCGTACATAATGTTGGGATCCGTATTTGTAAGTTGTGTAGGAAAAGCCAACTATGAAACCATCTTCCAATTCATTCAGAAGGCAAATCAGCTTACCTTTCCAAGGACTTTGTTTTCAAGATTTTTACAGGGGTATTAAGTATTATGAATGGTCCAACATTATTTTCTCAGGTTGGTCCATATCAGTCTGCTGTTTGAAGAAAGATAAGTAAATGCCAAGACATCCATATGTGGTGAGATAGCAGAAAGAGAAATAAAACAAGGATAAGAGACCAAGAGAGAGTGATAGATAAGAAACTAGAAGCTTGACCAAGACAGACATATAAACATATAAGTAGATACTTTATCCCCCATTTGTGCTTCTATTTTAGCTTTGTTGTGTGGGGAGTATAAGAATTACAGAGAAAGAAAGGGAGTTTGACTCTTGGTCTGCACATATTAACTGTGTGTCTCTAGGTAAGTTATTTAAGTTCTCTGAGACTCACATTTCCCGTTTATAAAAAGGGCATACAAAAGGATTTCTTATGAGATTACTGTGAAAATATATGTAAAATCTACAAAATGTAGCCTGGAATATGAAATAAATAGGCCCTGGCTCTACTTTCTTTCAACAAATACGTATTGACACCTTTTCCAATGTAGTCATAATCACTGTTGGTGGCAATGGTGGTGATCTTTGATTCTCAGATACTGGGTAAAAGATTACTTTCAAAACAATTTATCTCTATTTCTAGACCTTGTCTACTTCTAAACTGTGCTTGGACAATCTTCTGTCTGCTTCTCAGTAATAGTCGGTTTATGGTCTGCATATCAGTATCATGCTTTGTCAGGATTTGTGGGGTAGAAAGCGTTTCTTCTAAGTGGGTAGATGTCTTGCTTGAATCAGAAATAATGAATAACTTAAAGATGGACTGTCTGGAATGGTTTATCACTCTTAATATCTGAACATCACACAGAAATCCCCTATGTTTTGGTAATACCACCCATTGCTCCCGATCCCTTGAAAGTAATAATATTCCACATGTCTACAATGACATACATTTTGGGCTCTTAAAGTAACTTTCTGTTCAGTTTTTTAAATGAAGCATTCTAATCTTTACGTGTTCTTAAAGCTCTCCTTACTATGCAAAATTACACTACAAAAGCCACAGGACTTACGGTGGAAATGGGGTGAGAGGCACAAGATTCATAAACTTCATGAGTGAAAAATCTATAGATATAGGAGTATAAGAAACCAGTAGCATAGTTTCACATCTATTAAATGGTTCATAAATTCATAATATTCCAATACATATAGTACTTTACCTTATAAAGACATGAAGTTTATTTGGAAGGGCAGATATTTAAAGGGTGCAGCTTGTGAGTTACTGTAAAGTGGCAGAAGTAGATCTTTTTCTCTGAAATCAGACAAAAAGTTATAACACCAGGTGTGCATAGATGTAGGGCAGGATAGATATAGTGAATTGAGGTAGCTGTAGGTGTTTGAGATGTGTGCATGTGTGAGTACATTCCTACACAGCTCTGTTCACCTGGGTGCAGTTTTCTAAGTTTACTGAGTATCTCACATGAACAAAAGTGTTTATAAGCAAACACATAATGTGTGTTATCCTCAGATTGATTCTTAAGATATCAATCATGTTAGAAAAAAATCTTGTTTTCAAAACATAAATTATAGCAGAAGTGAATGTATGTACTTTGTCTTCAGAATATACATATACTCTATTCTGAATGAAGGGTAGACTTGACAAAATATTCTCAAGTGAGCCTGGTGGTTTTATATAGTTAACCAATAGTTATTTTAAGAAAAGAAGCATTATATCCTGTTCAAGAAGTAGATGGGATTAGTGATCCATTGGCTCCATATTTGATTAAGTTTACTTGGTGGAAACTGGTCAGAGAATAGATACCAGATAAATCATAATGCTGTCTATATTTGGTTTTGAATCTCTTTATTTAAAGCTAATTTATAATCCAAATTTGAGTTTATTCCAGATTATATAAAATTCACTTCCATTTCCAGATGACGTTTGTGTGACTGAAATAGGGTAAAGTTTGATGAGAAATGATTGGGTGGCCAGGGAGAACTAGTTTGGGCATTATATATCCTTTCAAAGAGTCAAGGTGAATTCGGTAGCATTCATCCTGTGAATGTTAGTGAAACATTTACCAGTGTTTAGACCTTACTAGGTAGGTGTCAGGAGAAAAATCTCAGAGTGACTAGTATTCTCTGGGACCCCAGTCATGAGACATCACCCAGATAAACTCATCGAAGGTCTCCTCCAACTCATCTCAGGAATGGAAGGCTCTTTACAGAGCAACTGCTTTTTGCCTTCCTCTGGCTAACTTCCTTATTACCTCTTGAATTATTGGGAGGTTTTTTTATTTTTATAGTACTTTAAATACACAGCAATAGCAAATTGTACTGAAGGGTTTATCAGCAGTAACAAAGGCAAAGACAACAACAGAAACATGAAGACAGCAGCAGTGTGACTCCACCTCCCTCCCACCAAACAAGACCTGCATGTCATCCTGTTCTCCCCCATTCTTCAGTCAACAACAGAGGAATTCTGAGAGATGCCCACAACTAGTTAAAGATGAGTCTTACTTAAGCCACTAAATGGAGAGGGAGAGAGCAACACAAGCCATACGCTATATCTGGAACAAGCAGCGTCGCGTCGTGCCATTCTTTATTTTTTTTTTTTTTGCGGTAGGCGGGCCTCTCACTGCTGTGGCCTCTCCTGTTGCGGAGCACAGGCTCTGGACGCGCAGGCTCAGCGGCCACGGCTCACAGTCCCAGCCGCTCTGCGGCATGTGGGATCTTCCTGGGCCGGGCACGAACCCGTGTCCCCTGAATCAGCAGGCAGACTCTTAACCACTGCGCCAGCAGGGAAACCCGCGTCATGCCATTCTTTATTTCCTTCTTGGTTTTATTCCTAGAGTCAGCCCGAGACAAATAATAAAGCAGCTCTTTCACTGCCTTTGCCCCCTCAACTCTTGCTTTCACCTCCCTGCCCAGCCCCATGCCTGCTGCCTTCCTCGGGACCTCTCACAACGCCCTTCTTCCTGAGCCCCACTTCTTTACTTCTGCTGAACTTTCGCAGCTCTAGTCTGCACACTCCCCACCCCCCTTCATTTCTCTGTATCTTGACCTCATCTCAGGTTTCACACCAAGGGTCATGACTGACAACAACTGTGTTAGAAATAGGATCCGCTACAGCTTAACCCAGTAGAATTGGGTTTCTATCCCGTCTTTGCTGTTTTAATATGTCCCTGGGGAAGCTACTTTATGTCTAAGTTTCAGTCACACCATCTCCAAGATGAATATAATCACCTTTCAGGGTTGCTTTGAGGATAAAAGAATCTATGTAAAAGCCCGGTACATCATAAGTGCTGTAATAATGCTTTCATTTCCCCTGTACTGACAATTTTTTTGCAGAAAAGAAACAAAAAGGATTTGAGTATTAAAAGGTTAGGTCTATCCTCTGTAGGCTAATACAAGTAGCAAAGGAAGGGCAAAGAGAGAAGTTATTTGATGTCTGGGATACGTTCTGAGACCTCTGCTTTAAAGATTTCAGATATGCTTTCAGATGAGAGGCGGTGTGGCATGTGGTTAAGGCCTCAGACTCTTAAAAAACAACAACAACGAAAGCACCAGACAATCCTGACTCTGGCACCATTAGCTGAGGTGTCTTTAGCAAGTTACTTAATCTCTCTGTTCCTTCTGAGTGTGTTTGTTAGAAAGAATCAAATGAGATAACACATTTAAGTGCTTACTTAGGTCAGTGCCTGGTTTGTATGAAATACAGATTTTTATTTTCGTTATTTTTGTGGTGATGAGGAAGATGGTCATGATGAGGTTGGTGATAATGATGTCATGGAGTATTAAAAAAAAATATTCCGACTCCAAAAAGGCTTAAAAGTGTTTACAAGCTTTTTAATGAGGAAACTCATTTCTGCCATTGCTAAGGATGGTTACTCAGACCACTGATACAAAACGCACTGTGTGAATTTGCTTCTCTCCCATTGGATAACTGGATCCATCACCTGCTAACACAACATGAGTTAAATATTATGAGAGGTTATCAGAGTAATTCACTGAGGGAAATACTAGCTGTTCTACTTGTTCTTGTTTGAGTGCTGCAGGTAGTAAATTTAGTCATGGGTAACTTCAAACATTTACTGTGGACCCCTGAGACTTCGCCTGAAATGCAATCCCAGGAAGATGACAGTACAGAGGACAAAGCAGTTGAACCTTTATAGTAGTTATTTTGAAAGCCGTTCATCTTCAGGGAGGGCACAGGGAAGATTTCTAAAGCAGACTGATTATTAGAGTAGATATATATTAACTTCAGGAACACAGCAGAGTTTTTTTCCCGTCCATCTTCAGGATCCTGTGCATTCCTGTACAGCCCATAAAGTAGGGTGTTGCATCGCCTGCTTTTAGAGCCCATAAAAAGGGGTACACAAGACCCCATCTAGGTAAGTCATAGCCCAAACTTCCTACCTCACAGATTTTTATATCTGAGTAATATAACTGGAAAAATATGAATCTATAGAATTATTATGTTTCATTTAATTTCATTCCCACCACCTTAACTAGATATATGTCTTACCTGCTAAATATTTCTGTCTTAAATAAGTTGCATTTCTCCTTTCCTAAGCTGACTTTCTAAATTAGATTTTTCTCCTCATGAAAATGTTTACAAATTGGGGAATTATTTATGTTGAAGATTCTCTTCATGTACCTGGCATCTTCCCAAACCTCTAGGAAAATCATCTATTTGAGGTAATGTTCTAGCCACTGTGGCTGAGAATTATAATCACTTTGCCTGTTGCCACCTAACCCTTTACCTGGTAACCTGTGTTGTAGGACAGTACATTTGTAGGCCTTGGAGCTAACCAGCCCTATCCAGGAATATTTATTTTTTCCTGCTGATAAAGGAGAACTTCAAATAAAACAGAGCCATTAGCGTGTGCTCCTTCTCTCTCTTGTGTCAACTTCTCTCTGGATAGTAGCTTCATTTTTCTCTCCTATCAAAAACTAGCTTTCTCCACATGTCTAAAACTTAAGAGGAATAAGTACTCTCAAGTTTTACAGTATATAGCTTCTTCCCAGAGAGGGGCAGATTTCAAGTTCTTTCTTGATTCTATGTCCCAAATGCTCAGAGAAGAGAGATACCAGCTAAATTTGAATGTATTAGTTTTCTAGGGCTGCTGTAACAAAGCACCACAAATGAAGTGGCTTTAAAAATAGAAACGTACTGCCTTACAGTTCTGGGACCTATAAGTCTGAGGCCAAGGTGTTAGCAGAGTTGGTTCCTTCCGACAGTACTAGGGAAGGATGTTTCAGGCTTCTCTCCTTGGCTTGTTGATGCCTGTCTTCTCCCTGTGTCTCTTGACATTGTCTCCCCTCTATGCATGCCACTCTCTGTATCCTAATTTCCTTTGTTTATAAGTACATCGGTCATATTGGATTATGGTCCATTCTAATGACTTCCCTTTAACTTGATTAGCCCTGTGAAGACCCTATCTTCAAATAAAGTAACATTCTGAAACATTGGGAGTTAGGGTTTCAACATACGAATTTAGGGGAAACACAAAGTAAACCATAACACATGTACAGGAGCATACATCCCACGACTCCCGTAACACCTCACAATAACCACCTACCCCTGAGAACTGCTCTCAGACAGAAGCTGCCTTGCCTGAAACATTACCCTCTATCACCAAAAGACTAGGTAGGCCACAGACAAGTAGTGACTGAGCTGAAGGTACAAAAGCCCAGTCTCCTAGACTCATGATTAGACCACTAGTGTGGTGCAATTCAGACTCTAGAGCTTCTCATGGGTTCTGGCTGTGATTCTGCAGCATCTTTAAGAGTTCTGTGCATTCCTTACTCAGTTGTAAATTCCTTTATTTCTTTTATAATGTACATTTTTATAATAATCATTACCAATAGCACTTTGAATTAATAAGTACCTTAGTCCATCCATTAGATCTTGTAGCACAATTCTAGGTGCATTCTTGATAAACACATATTTGGAAACAGATTTTTGGTGAGATGAGGCTTAGCATCACTTACACAAGCCACATTGAGCAACCACAGCAAGCACATCCAATGAATGGCAGGGGTACTGGCTTTTATGAGCTGTAAAGGGACTCCTAGGCACTTAATAGTATGCTAAGAAGTGATATCAAGCTGGAAGATTAGAAATGTTGTGTTTGGAATATGAGGGACCATGTTTTGTCACTGTAGAACACTATACTCTAATGAAACTCAGATTAAGAACAAAATTAGCCTATTCCTTATCTTCTCTAATTAGAGGATAACTTATAAGACAAGAAGTTCAGGTTCTATGGGGAGATTTTTTTTCTTTAACAAGACAAAGGAAGAGTTTACTTCAACACAGATTCTTTTATCTTTGTTAATTCAGGCGTTAAGAATGACTAGCATACTTGTTCACTTAGTGAAGTGATGAACATGTTAAATTTCTGAAAAGTAAGAATTATGAAATACATTTAAAAGGCACAGTATGTATAACAAAAGCCTACCAGAAGTCATTCCGTGGAGAAAATCTGTTTTAGTAAACTAAATTCTGAAAATTTGTCATTACCATATTTATTGTTAGGATGAAAATAATGCTTCCAGAGAGAAGAAAAGAGCTTGTTCTTTGAAGTAACATAATTTCTCTTCTATACACTTGTCTAAATCATTGTTCCTTGGATTTAATCTTGAAAATAGTTTCTTACATTTATGTTGGACTTTACAATTTAAAAGCACATTATCAGAGGACTTCTGGTTCTGGCCATGGAAGAGTGGCCTTTCTCCTTTAGCCCAATGAAAAAGCCCTGAACATAAGATAATAAGCAAGCATAGGAAGACCCTTGAGGGTGGACTGCCTAGAGAACTCAAGATTTGAGGAAGAACATGGTAATGAGTTTCCCTAGTTTTCTTATTGGCTCCCATATATCCTGGACAGAGTATTTCAGAACCCTCCAACCCAGAAGAGCTGACAGGCACAGAAACATTATGATTTTTCTTTTTCCCCAGAAGAACCTGTCTCTCATAGCCAAAGGACCAGAAAATAGGTGGGTAAGAAGAAAAATTAGCAATACCCAATCTACTCCAGCCAAACACCAACAGAAAAGCCATATACACATACTACTCTCACAGTTTCAATGGAGCTGAGTGGGAACTGACCTTCTATCCCACCTCCAGAGAAGTGCCTTGTGGAAGCAGGCAGTGGAGCTCCAATTCCTCTGCCCATGAATGGGGAGCTAATCTCCAATCCTCTGCCCAATTGAAAGAAGGTGGTGTTCCATATCCCATATCTAAGTAGTGTCAATAGGGCAGAGCAAGGAACTGATCTCTATCTCTTGCACAATGGAAGTAGGAAGTACTCTAATTCCCATGCCACTGTGGTAGCAGCAGAGGCCTGCAGTAACTCTGGAACTCTGCTTCCTTTCTCCCCTCCCCAAGTATCAACAAGGCCCAGTGGGGCACAGCTGAGCTTCAGCTCTCAACCTGCAGCAGTACAGCGATATAAGTCAGCTCTCTGTTTTCCCCTTCCCTGGTGTCAACTGGGCATGGCAGGGAGCTTAAATCAGGGCCCCACATTTGCCAGGAAGGTGTTAGTGGACAGAGATGGGAGCTAAACTTCCACTTGATCCATTTACAATGAAGCAGCACCACACTTTTGCCAGTGGGATGGTGGGGGGCAGCAGAAAGTTGTACATATATGTTCACCTGCCCTCACACCACACCTCAATAGGTGTAAAGCAGGATTCAGAATCTCATAATATTCAAACTGTACATGATACAACAAAAAAATCACTCATCAAAATCCAGGAAGATCATGACTTAAATGAAAAATGATCATCAACATATTCCAACACTGAAATGAATCAGATGTTGAAATCATCTGACAAGGTTTTTAAAGCAGCCATCATAAAAATGCTTCAATGCACAATAGTCAATTAACTTGAAACTAATGAATAAATAGAACATTTCAGTCAAGAAATATGTTATTAAAGAGAACCAAATAGAAATTCCAGGACCGAAAAATGCAGAAAAAAAGAAAAAAGAAAACAAAATAGAATAAACTTGCTGGATGGGCTCGAAAGTAACATGGAAATGACAGAGGATAGAATCAGTGAACTTGAGGATAGAGCAATACAATTTACCAAATCAGAGTAACAGAGAGAAAGTAGACCATAAAAAATTAACAGAGTATAAGGAACCTATGTTACAGTAACAAAAGATCTAACATTCAAATCATCAGAGTCTCAGTAGCAGAGGAGAGAGAGAGCGAGAATAAGATTGAAAATGTATCAGAAGAAATAATGGCTGAAAACCCCAAATATCATGAAATTCATAAACCTACAGATTCAAGAAGCTAAGTGAGCTACAAATAGAATAAATTCAAAGATAATAATTAAGTTTCTGAAAACAAAAGACAAAAATTCTTGAAAGAAGTCAGAGAAAAATGACACATCATGTATGGGGAAACCCCAATTACAAAAACAGAAGACTTCTGATCTGAAAACACACAGGCCAGAAGGAAATGGAATATTTTTCAAGTACTGAAAGAAAAGAATACCAGCCATGATTTCTATATCTCGTAAAAATATCCTTCAGAAATCAAGGGAGTATAAACACATTATCAGACAAAAGAAAACTAAGAGAATTTGTTGCTAGCCTAACTACCCTCAATGAAGTGCTGATGTAAGTTCTCTAAAGCAAGAGGAAAGGAGAGAAGGAGGCATGGAATTTCAGAAAGGAAAAAACATCAGAAAGGGTGAAAGTCGGGGTAAATATAATATCCTAAGCTATTTCTCATAAGCTTCTTAAATAATATTTGATCATTGAAACAAGAATAATAGCACCATATGACATGTTGCTCAATGGATGTGGAGGAAATATAATTACAGAATTATAAATGATATAAAATAGTATTTTTAAAGTAGGGAGAATAAAGAGATCCAAATGGCAGTAAGATTTCTCCACTTCATTCAAAATGGTAGAAGCACATTTAAACCTCATGAGTGAAGTAAAGCAGAGATTTAACCACTTCCACAGATAAAGTAGGGCTTAAAGATGTTTTATACTTGCCAAAGTCACAAGAAGGTGCAATCTAGTGTCTCATAAATAAAAAGAGTTGGATTGGCCTCACTATATAAACAATATAGGGGGTGGGTAATGTGTGCATACCTAGCTCCTATCTCTTTATAACATCGTGACTTTTAAAAGCTTTTCAAATACAGTTCATAACAGTTCATAGGACAATAGGATGTATTTGATATCCCATTTTGACAGATGGGGAAACAGAAAAGTCAAATGAACTCCTGAAGATCCCAAGGTGAGGTAATGGAGTGGCCAGCCTGGAAAGCATTCTCTTACCTCCAAGTCCAGATCTCTTCCCATCACATCATGCTTTTCAGAGATGTGAACAGAGGGACCCCCACTAATTCTGACATTAGGTCCTTTTCTTTTTTTTTTTCCTCAAAGAAGCTAATTTGTCTCCTCCCACTCAAGATAGGAGGGTGAGAGGTCAAATGCTTGCTCCACCACCAGGCTCAGGAGCTGTTGACTCAACTGGGATTTAGCCTCCCCTCCCTCCTGCTCTCAATCCCTCCTGCCCAGAGAAGCAACAGTAGGAGTATTTCACTGGAAAATCTCCCCACAGAGAAATGGTCAGACCTGGAAGAGTTCTGATGGGCCTCATGCTACGAGTTGGCACGTGATGCTTCCAGCTCCTCTGTGGGGACAAATAGTAGAGGGAGAGGTTCCCGCTGTGCCCCATTTGGGCATTGATCTGTTTACTATATGCAAGCTTAACCTCCAACTGGTTTCTGGGCCTTACAAGTCCCAGGGACATATATTTATCTTTTAAATAAATAAGTAAGCTAACATTTATAAAGGGTTTTACAACCTTCTGCCTCAACCACAACCTGATGAAATTCTGTACCAAATCCAATGCATATGTATCTGTACTTTTGTCATGTGGGGAAACTGCTTAGTGATGAAATTACTAAGTTGACTTAATTTGCGTTATTTGGCCTCCAAAAATCTCATGCTCTTTTCCCCTACATCATTCTTTCCATTTACTGAATGACCTTAGACTATCTAAACCTTGGTCATGGAAATTTCCCCAAGAAAGCACTCAGAAATCTTACCTCTTAGTATGTCAGGTGTCCAGGCAGTGAGCAGCTCTTGAATGCTACCTGAGAGCCCTTTCATAATGAAGATACCTTACAGGGAAGCAGAGACTAGATCACTCAGCTATATGCCCCTCTTTCCACTGTGTGGAAATAAGGGGCTAGGCTTTGATCTGATGCTTAGTGAACACCCTGTGTGCTCCTGACTTGAATTATTTTTAATTTTATTTTATATTGGAATACAGTTGATTAACAATATTGTGTTTGTTTCAGGCACACAGAAGAGTGAACCAAATATACATGTATCTCTTCTTTTTCAAATTCTTTTCACAGTTAGGTTATTACAGAGTACTGAGCAGAGTTTCTTGTGCTATACGGTAGGCTCTTGTTGGTTATCTATTTTAAATGTAACAGGGTGCACATGTCAATCCCAAACTCCCAATCTATCCCTCCCCCCTACCCTACCCCCCTGGTAACCATAAGTTCATTCTGTAAGTCTGTGAGTCTATTTCTATTTTGTAAATAAGTTCATTTGTATCTTTTTTTTTTTTTTTAGATTGCACATATAAGTGATATCATATGATATTTGTCTTTCTCTGTCTGACTTACTTCACTTAGTATGATAATCCCTAGGTCCATCCATGTTGCTGCAAAAGGCATTATTTCATTCTTTTTAATGGCTAATATTCCATTGTATATATGTATCACATCTTCTTTGTATATTCATTTGTCAATGGACATTTAGGATGCTTCTATAATCTCCAAAAGTTACAAACAGCTCATGCAACTCAATATCAAAAAACAAACAACCTAGTCAAAAAATTGGCAGAAGACCTAAGTAGACATTTCTTCAAAGAAAACATACAGATAGCCAAGAGGCACATGAAAATATGCTCGACATTGCTAATTATCAGAGAAATGCATATCAAAACTACAATGAGATATCACCTCACACCAGTCAAAATGGCCATCATAAAAAAGTCTACAAACAATAAATGCTGGAGAAGGTATGGAGAGAAGGAAACCCTCCTACACTGCTGGTGGGAATGTAAATTGGTGCCGCCACTATGGAGGACAGTATGAAGGTTCCTTAAGAAAGTAAAAATAGAGCTACCATATGCTCCAGGAATTCCACTCCTGGGCATATATTTGAAGAAAAACATGGTTCGAAAGGATACATGCACCCCAATGTTCATTGCAGCACTGTTTACAATAGCCAAGACATAATTTACATTTTTAATCTCATCCCTTCTCTCCATTTGCTATGACAGGCCCAAGCTCCCTCATCACCAAAGCCCCAATTGTCCTCCTCTATGCTAGTTCATTCTAGAAGCTTCCAGTTCTTAAGTAGTTCCTGAATTTGTTGTCATAGAGAGAGAAGTCTGTGTGTGAGAAGCCAGATGGAAGAGGGACGGCAGAGCAGATGTGGGCTTTGAGTGCAGCTGCCCCTCTCATGCAACTTAACACAGTCTGTTTGTAGAAGGCCCAGACATCATACCATGCCACCTCTTCCAAGCAATTGAGCAGCACTGTTTTCTGCCTTGACCCTCTGTGCTTTGATTATTTCTGTTACTGTGTAATTTCTGACTCCATTTCCTAAATTCCTATAATATTTCTGGTCCTTCACTTTGTTAAAAGATAAAACTTCTGTCTATGGCTTAGTGAATTCATTGCCCATGTCAATTCTGTAGGCATGACCCTCCTCTTATTGTCTGTGTATTTTTATTCTCACTACTCCTTCCTAACAACTTTTATATAAAATATTCCTTTGATAAAACCTGATTTCAAAACACCCTAACATGCAGCTCCCAGACAAGAGAGGGACAAACCATACAACTTTGGAAAGCTGTTATGCCTCCGTAGAACTTATTTTCATCTATAAAATGAGGGAGTTCGACTACATCACTTCCTAAAAAGGAAGGAAAAAAAGGAAGGAAGGAAGGAACTCAGTGAACACACAAGATGAATGATCAGAATCTGGGATGTGGAGTGAAATTTAAGGAAAATAAAATCTATTGTCTTCAATTATACCAATGGAGAAACTATTATATCAGTAGAACTTAGATGGTATTGGTTATGGGCTTCATTGAGAATCATATGAAAGCTATGCACACTTAACAGAAGAAAGTGTATGTACATATAATTATAAACATATGCATACAATTTCACTGAAGCCTACCCTAACCTTAGGTTGAGAACCCTGCAACTGGCATTCAGCTCAAGTCTCAGTGCAGTTGCTGTTTGGGCCACAAATTTGGTACTTAACTTAGAAAACATGTGTCATATAACCATCTTGAATTTCCTGTAATTATTTCATGCATATTAAATTAACATATTTAACTATGGCATTTGCTGAATATTTTTACAACAAATATGTAGGAAAAAAAGACCAGTAGAAAATGTGCACACATTTAAGTCAAATTAAATAATCAAATTTATGGTACAGGTACCATTTTACATTAAATCCATTCATTTCCATAAAGTTAATAAATCTTTTTATTAAGTACACTTACCAATCAGCAAACAAAAATTATTTATCACATGGAGTATTCTACTTTTAATGTGGGTCGTATGACCCACATATTGAAGGCTTAGATGATTTGAGTTCAACTTCTTACCCTGAGATATGTGAAGCTGAAAGGTTATTAGGTTAGGTTTTATATTAAATTGATACAATGAATGCTTGAGAAAGAGGTGCCTGTCTGCTTGGGTGATAAATGATTGTGCATCTAAAATGTTATTACAACTTCACTGAATTATGAAACATTGCTAATATAATTATGAAAATATACCAAATCTGCTGAAGAGAGATAAATTAAAAAAATGAACCCAGCAATATTCTAAAACATAATAAAGAGGTTTTTAAATTGTTGCTTTAACCTTAAGTGTTTTCAGCTGACTTTATATTCTTACTTAAAAATAGTCATTATACTCCCCAATAAGAATATATAATGTAATTCGCTAGTGTTGATTGACTTAAGCCAAAAACTACAGGAAATATCTGAAGGCCAGATAAATGAGAATATGTCCAAATGTCAGAAAACCCTTGAACAAACCTTGTGTTTTCTTAACATGGTCAATAAGAAAAGGCCAGTGGATGCTGAATCCTTAGGCATTGTCAGTGAAGGAGAAGTTGTCCAAATAATACATGAGACAGAGTGTAAGTAAGTATAATTGCTGGTGTGGCAAAATTCAGGTATAAAAATCCACAGATGTCATATTTTTCCCGACAGTAAGGAAAATGTGACATGTAGTCACTACACAGAAAAAAATTAACACAAGTAAGAATTTAAATGGGTTCATATACGGCTATAAGATGAATAAGGTCTGAGGATCTAATAGAACATGGTGACTATAGTTGATTATATTATATAACATTGTTATACTATAAAATCCATTGTGTGATAGATTTTTTTTTCAGGGAGTCAGAGAAATTTTGTTAAGGTACCAGAAGACCTTTAAAAAGTGGACTATCATATAGATGTTATAAAAATAATATATTTTAAGCATCTATTAGTTTGTACAGAACAAAATATTCTGCAGTGAAAAGCACAAAATGCCAATATGAGTTAGGATGCTCTGGTTACAAGTATCAGAAAACCACACTTAAACCTCAAATAATAAGGAAATTTATTCTTTCACCTGACGGGAGTCCAAAGTTGGGCAGTTTCTTGTGTTCGTTGATTTGGGCACTCAGTGATGTATACGATCAAAGAATACGTTATTTTTATTTCTCCACTTTCCATTTTTGGGACTGTCTTCTTTCTTGGAATGGTAACAAGAGGCCAATGCAAGTGTTACATGGTGATTGTCTCTTCCTGAGTTCTTTCATTTTGTTCTAACTTTTCATGATTCTCTTTTACCAATCCAAATTGACCTGCTATTGTGGCATAGTATTTCTCAATTTCATTCAGTTGCTAATGATGAGCCTCTTTTAGCTAGATGATGTAACTAGGCTTTTTGTTCCATTTCACTCACTTTTGTAAAGACTATTTAGAACTCTGTAATGCTTTTAATGTTCCTTCAATCCTTTGATTTTTTTTATTTCTGTATCAAGTTGATATTTTCCCTTTTATTATTCCAAGACACACATCTTCATTTGCAACTGCATTTTAAAAACTCCATTGCTTTCTTTCTTTTTTTTTTTTTTTGCTTTACTAATGTTCCTTTTAATTCTGAAGAGTTTCCTTTTGCAATTTAATTTCTTGTGTCTCCTCAATAATTTTGCCACCCTGCTCTCTACATTGAGTTTCTGCTTCCTGGGGCATTAGCCACTGAGTACTGATCATACTATAGCTGATTATACTACAGAACACTTATACTATATAACACTGTATTGTATAATTGAAATTAGCTAAAAAAGTAAAACTTAAATGTTCTCACACAAATATATATGCATATATTTCAACATACTTCATATATATCAATATTTGAGGTGATGGGTGTGTTAACTAGTTGGGAGGAATCCTTTCACAATGTATACATGTGTCAAATTATCACAGTGTACAGCTTAAATATCTGACAATTGTATTTGTCAATTATACCTCAATAAAGCTGAAGAAAATAACTTGGGTGACCCAGAATCCAGTTCCAATCTATAGAATTCAAACTCAGAAAGACTCATGTCAATTCCAGACTGGTATGTAAAGGAGTATGCATTCCTAGTCCCAGTCATGACACCATTTCACCAGATGGTCATGGGAAAACCATAGACTGGTAGGTAGACTATATGCTATATTTACCAGCACTATTATTATTTAAATTGAGAAAAATCCAACCCAAAATATCTTTTAATAAAAAAAAAAAAGAGAGAAAATTTGTTTAATGCCCAACAAAACTAGGAAGTTGAAGGAAATCTGGAGGTAGATCTTTGGTTACACCTGAATTCAGACACTAAAATAATATCAAGGGGGCTTCCCTTTACTCCTCAGATAGATATTCTACACCTTCAACAATAGCAACATACTTAAGTCCTAGAACCTAATAGAAGCAAGGTAGCAACTGATTAGATGATCTTTATGACCTGTTCTCATCTTTAGATTCAGAGTCTAAGAATTCTTAGCATACTAATATTCAGCATCAGAGCATTTGATAGCCATGCTTTTTTAAATTTATTTTATTTATTTATTTTTGGCTGCATTTGGGTCTTCGTTACTGCGCACAGGCTTACTCTAGTTGCAATGCGCAGGCTTCTCATTGCAGTGGCTTCTCTTGCGGGCTCTAGGTGTGCAGGTTTCAGTAGTTGTAGCACATGGGCTCAGTAGTTGTGGCGCATGGGCTTATTTGCTCTGCAGCATGTGTGATCTTCCTGGACCAGGGTTCGAACCCGTGTCCCCTGCATTGGCAGGCAGATTCTTAACCACTGCGCCATGCAGGAAGCCCCAGCCATGCTATTTTGAGTTAATTATATCAATTTAAAAAATACTGTTGAGTCTGGCAGACTGTCTTAATTTTTGTACTGTCTCTTAAATATTTAGCTAGAGGTTCATGTTGAATTCAGCCCAAGAATATTTAGGAGGCACCTGGGGCCAGATGCCTCTTTACCAGCCATGTGAACTTAATCAATTCACTTAGCTTTTCTGAGCCTTAATTTCTTCATCTAAAAATAAGGATAACAATATCACCACCCACCCCAAAGGGTTATTGTAGCTAATAAAGGATATCACATATGTAAACTTCTAGAGGAGTTCCAAGCATACAGAAAAAAACCTACTCTAATTCCAGTCCTTCCCTAAGCCTAACCCTAACCCTGTAATTTCTATTTATTTAAAAATATTTATTGAGTACCTACAATGGACCAGGCACTATGGTAGATATCAGAATTCAAAGATGAGTAATACATGTTCTATATTGTTCAAGCTCTTGAAATCTAATGAAATGAAAGGAGAAGAAATTATCAGAACCCTAATGGATGCACGCTCTAAACCTTCCATGCTGTTCTGAGAAACAATCATCTCTTTCCTGATGTTGAGGCTTTACAAGAAAAATTCCATCTCCCTGAGAATGAGTTCTCTCCCAGGATGCAGCCTGGTCCCATATACAGATAACTAATTGGCAAGCTTCTCCACAAGCCAGGCAAACATGCCCTAACATATAAGGATGGTAGTGACAGGACAGAGCATAAAATCAAGATGGTGATCTCATTCCAAAGTAGGAATTCAGAATGTGATAAAAGGTTGAGCTGACCCAGCCCTCTAAATTTAGCCCTAGCAAATATGTGTTGGGGCCAATTATTTACTCACTTGCTAAGAGGAAGTGAGCAAAATTCTCTAATGGACCCAGAAAAAGATCTGTATCAAGTGTAGTCAACTTGAATTGCATTAGTTTCACCCAAACATAAAGTCCTGCAGTTCAGCAGTCAGTTCAATTCCTGAGGGAATTTTATATGTCACTGTCACTGAAGCCAAAATACGTATTCAGCCTCCTAGAATATGGACTAATGGAAGTTGTATTTGAACCCACAGCTTGTGGACTGCTGAGAGATTGAGTTTCTAAATATAAATACAACTCTCTGTGGACATAGCTGAAGCATCTCTCAGCCCCTTAAATTGATGTATTACACCAATCACAAGGGACAGTGGAGAGAAGTGTTGAGAAGTGATTTTCTCAATTCATAGTTTATTCATTAGCTTTACTTGGGCATCTGTGTAGAATACAAGACTACCAGATTACAAATTATAAGAGAACATGGATTGTGTATATCTTTCCACCATTGCATGTCTAGGTTCTGGGACAGTCCCTGATAAAAATTGGTGCTCAATAATGAGCTTCCAGTGAGGATCGTAATACTCCATAGAAGAAGTGTTTCCTTTTACAGAGGATCTTCTGGAGACCGCTGTTCATTCTGTCATCTGCTTCCCTCTTCATACTCTGGTCAACCAACTCTGTACAAAGTGCTATTCAATATTACCATCTTACAGTTCTGTCTATTGATCTCAGTGGCAGAGCTGAGCAGCTCTGGGGTTGAAATTCACATTGCTCAGGAGTATGTGGAGGCCTGTTAAGCCAGTCAATGCTGAAAAATTATGATAGCATGGCAGGCTGGGGGCCTAGAGGTAAATAAAAGCTTCATCACAAATCGGCTGAGGCAAGAAGTTTATAAAGAGGAAAAAAAGAGAAAGACAAGCGTAGGCCAAAGCTGCTACTTCATTCATACAAAAATAATTTTCATTATTCTGAAAATAAGATGTTGTGCTAATTTTGAAAGAAATAAGAAACACAAGAAAACTCTATGCGATATGAAGTCCAACATAATGACAAGGAAGCGTATTGGTAAAGCACAAATGTCTCTTCTAATGATTTTACTTTATCTCTCAGTCTGTTTCCTCCTTTGTAAACTGTGGTTAGTAATTGTGCTGACCTCATAGGGCTGTCCCAAGGATTAATTCAGAAATTGTATGCACAGTGCCTGATGTACAGTTTTACTAAGATGACACAATTTTTCAGTTATTAAGCAGGAAAGAGCAAAAATTTTGATAATCAATGATTTTGGAAACAACGAATTACATCACGTTGAGTAGGTATATTTTCTATAGGGTATCCCAGATCAGAGCCAATAAGATGTATTGCAATTTTTCACAATGGGGATGTATTATTCTACATTTCCTAAACTCATCTGCCCCTACCTACAGAACTTCATTTTCTAAAGCAGGCAAAAAACTCTTGTTCTATGTGTCCCACTTTGGGAACTTCTAATTAAGGTCAAACCATTTACTGTGAAGAAAGAGGACCCAGCAGGGCCTGCACTGAGGTAAATCAGATGAAGTGCTTAGCGTGCAAAATTTAAGAAGCCACTAATTCTCAGGGCTGACACTGCACTTTCACGAAAACAATGCCGAGAGTATTTTTAAGGGCCTTCTTAAATTTTGTGCCCTAGGCATCCCACTTGCCTCACCGTATCCTGGTTCTAGGACAGAGACCCTGAGAAAGAAAGTGGCTGCCCATATGACAGAGATAGGATTGGAACCTGGACTTGAATGCAGCATCCTGATTTTCACACTAATCTCTTCCCATAAGAGAGTAGTTACCTTTGAGGGTAACTTGAAAATTTCCTTAGAAACGTCAAGTATCTGAAACACCAAACTGTCTGCTTCCTAACCAGCCAGACTCACAATTGCTCTGCCAGTTCCCTAACTCAAGGTTAGACTGGGGTTCATGTCTGGGATTTTATTAAGAAACTATAAAATATTGATCTGCTTAACTTGTATCAGGATTTAAAACAACACAAAACTGTCGGATGGCATTTATGGATGTAACCCAAAGAGACTCGTTGTGTGTAGGGTTGAGAGAATGATCTTTTACATTCATTGGTCTTTAAGTTTCATATTAAGCATGCAGAAATAGGAGTCACTATTTAATCCATTGCCATGACTTTTCCATCGAGGGCCAGGTTCATAAAGCAGGAACAATGGATACAATTAAGACCCTCTGCACAGTCTTATATTCCATTTCTTTCCTGGACTCATTCACTTCCATCTGCTAGTATTTTTATGCTTCCCTCAATCACCTAAACTTAACTTTACAAAAAATAAAACATCCACCTAATGCACACTGGAGGGACACAAGAGGAAATTAATGGGAAAATTTTATGGACATGTCATTGAGAAGGCGCTTTTGGAAAGACCAATAACAACAATAGCAACAAGCCTTTAGATTTATAAAGAAGAGCTCCATCACAGTGTCCTTTGAGAAATGTGAGATTTGTCAAGGC
>NW_020174301.1:150174-196916 GCF_003031525.2 Neophocaena asiaeorientalis asiaeorientalis
AATTGATCTGCGAACTCATAGACAAAACCCTGAAACCCTCTCTTAATTAATATGATAGATATATTATATAATTAATTAATTAATATAATTAATATATTAATATATAAGATATATTATTATATATAAGATAAGATATATTAATAGATGTAATTAATATAACATTTTTTTATAATTGAATATTTGTTTCCCCAGTTCACTCCAGCCTTGATATTAGAATTAGAAAGTAACTGCTTTTGGCAGGCCTAGTCAGAAAACTAAACACATAACAACTGGAAGTGAGAAATAAATACAGAGAGACATTGTAAAAAGTAGACAAAAAAGGCAACAAATACAGATGTTTAGTAAATGGAAAAACAGTCCTATGCATTCAAAACCCTGGAGGACACTGCTAAAATGCCACACTGCATAATTAACAGCAGTCATAATGTTCATTCACTGTTTCAACACAGAACACTTGATTATGTGTCAAGCACTGTTCTAGTTGAGAACAGATTCTAGAATGACCAAGAAAGCCAAAGTCATCACTCTTATGAGTTTACGCTGTCACAGCGGAGGCAAATGAGATACAATAAAAGTAATATAAAAATAATATCATATACATATATATATTAATGACTCTCTTAATAAAGACAGGATATTCACTTTTAAAAAAGGTTAATTAAAAACATCTCTTTCATAAGACACAGAAAGAAATATATCGCATGATCTCCCCTTATGTAGAATCTAAAAAAGTCAAATACATAGAAGCAGAGAGTGGAATGGTGGTTACCAGGAGCAGGGAGGTGGGGGAAATGGGGCCATATTGGTAAAGGGTACAAAGTTGCAGTTATTTGGGATAATTAAGTTTAGAAAACTAATGTACGGCATGATGATTACAGTTAATAACACTGTACTGAATACTGGAAATTTGTTAAGAGAATAGACTTCAGCTTCTCTCATGACACACACAAAAAGGTAACTATAGGAGGATATGGATATATGAATTAGCTTGACTGTAGTTATCATTTTACTATGTAGACATATATTGAAACATCATGTTGTATACATATATACAATTTTACTGAAAATTTTTCTTTCCTCCTTTCTTCCTTTCTTCTTCTTCATTCATATTGGGATCTTAAATATGTACATGCTGCTTCATTGATCAAAAGTTACTATTGTCTGAAATTTGACTATATTTGCCTTATACTTCCTATGCCTGCTCCTTCTTTCCTTCAGTGTAAACAATTTTACCAAGTAATAATGTGATCCCTAGAGAGTCAGCAAAAGAAAGAAGGAAGATAAGGACCAAATATGATTAATCCTTAGACAGGATACCTAAACTCAGGGAAACTGAGATTTAGCTTTGCACATGGTGGTGCCAGAGGGTAAATGAATTATGGTCTGTTGCAAAGGGCTTTGGAGTTCTGCAGACCTGACTTTAAATTCTAGCTCAGCTACCTAGTAACTGTACACATTTGGGCAAGTGAATTTTTCTCTCTGGGCCCCAATTTCTTTACCTGTAAAACTGGGTTTATAGTAACACCTTTCTGAGAGCATTAAAGGGAAATTTACTTGGACATGAGTTAAGAGCTTTCACATTCAGTATTAATTAATACATCAGTGGGAGCAACATAAATGGTAGCTCCCTTTTATTTCTTTCGCTCTTCACTTATTCTGCCAAAGTCATGAATGAAAAGTCAGACTGACTGTCCAGTCTCTAGCTCAGATGTACCCAGTAAGGTATGTGAATTGCTGGTCTGGAACAAGAATGTAAGTGGTCTGTGTTCAGGAAACACAGATTTTAACTATGCAGAAGAACCTACCTGGGAAGTTCCACTCTACAAATCCCGGACTCATTATCCATAACACTGAGCTCAATAGCCTTGACCATTCAACACTAAGTACCATCTTGGCTTCAGAAGCAGAGGGAGTGCTTTACTTCCATGTTCTATCTACAGTGCACCTGGTCACATGCCAAGTGCCCTCTTTAAAGCCCCCAAAACCCTAACGATCCTGAACATGAAAACATCTACGGAGCTGCCATAATCACTAATGACCAAAGGCAAATACAAGGAAAATAAGAGCACTAAAGAGACTTGACCCAATTTTGGATCCTGGCCAGATGTTCAAGGAGTGCCAACCGCTTTTGGCACAGGTCACACCTGCTGAACTAGCAGTAATAAGAGCTTTCGGAAGATCACAGGTAAATTAAATGGTTACAGATAGGTGGTCTAACAATTCTGTCTCAACCAGAGAAGGGATAGGATGCTATTTAATAACATGCAAGTGGAACTGAAGGTTAATGACCTTGCATTTTATAAGTTAATGAGGCACACACAGTACCACACTGAAAGTAAATGGACTGTCAAATACAAATGCATACACTGGCATTTTAAAAATAAATTATTATAACAGTAATTGCAATTAAATTGCTGTATTTTAATATGGCCTAGTAATTAAGTAATGAATGGCTTGCTGCCTGGTTCTTGCTTAAACTGGCACCAAACAAAACTATTTCAGTCAGTTCAAGAAGTTTTGAATATACCCTCAAAATTCATACAGCAGTGGAGGTACATAGGAATCCCAACTATATAAATAAGGACTATTCCTTCTCCCCCTTGCCTTTTTGATGAGTATCTGCAAAGGAAAACAATATCACAGTGAACTGGGTGAACTTGAGTCCCTCTTTTTTTTTTTTTTTTTTGTGCGGTACGCGGGCCTCTCACTGCTGTGGCCTCTCCCGTTGCGGAGCACAGGCTCCGGACGCGCAGGCTCAGCGGCCATGGCTCACGGGCCCAGCCGCTCTGCGGCATGTGGGATCTTCCCGGACTGGGGCACGAACCCGCATCCCCTGCATTGGCAGACGAACTCTCAACCACTGGGCCACCAGGGAAGCCCTTGAGCCCCTCTTTTATCTCAAGAAATACCGTCAATTCTGACTCAGTCTTCGCTTGAAGTTTTTTTTTTTTCCCATAAAGCTTAGAGCAACTCTCAGGCATGTAATTTCACCATCCATCTATTTTTTTAGTACAGAAAGGATAACACACTTGTCAGAAATGCCACAACAATTGTGAGCTCTGGTTCTGCGTGATGGGATTCCTTTGGGTCGCCTTCCCCATTGTGTGCTCCCATTGCTCCTGTGTTAGCCACGTCATAGCACTGTTCTTCCCATGTTCCGATCAATCATTTACTCATGGGTCTATTTATGTTGTTTTCTAAGGGCAGGGCCATGACCTGCTATATTTCCGCAGTACATTAAATATAATACATGCTCAAAAATATTGAAAGGAAAGAAGAAAGGAAAGCTAATTCACAGCTCATCACAATCACCAAGTGCCCATCTGTAAGGACTAAGTAAATCAATTCATATTTATTTTAGTGTCTGCCAACTACAAGCATTTTTATATCTACAAAGACATACAATTTACAATCCCTGCCCTCAAATGAAGTACAGTCCATTTACTAAAATGTATACCCGCGTAAAGGTAGAATCACTTTTTGCAGATACTACATTAAAAACAATATGAGCTCTCCAGTCCTCACCATGATGGCATGAGATAGGTACTATTATTATCTCTACTTTGTATATGAGGCAGAGAGATTAGGAAAATTTCCCAAAGCCTCTTCCCTAGTAAATGACACAGTCAGTTTTCCGTCCCAAATCAACTGGCTCTACAGCCTGCACACTTAATTCCCATAAGATGTAACTATAGATTTAAAGGAGGTAAATGTCATTTTTCTCTATGCATTAGGGTGTTTGGAGACACTGACAGCAGAAGTTGACAGTGTCTTAAAGGGTTGGAGAAGTCAGATGGAGAAAGAGCAGGTGAGTCTCCCAACTGAGGAAAGTCAGCAGAGATGAAAGTGAACATGGTGTGGCTGGAGCCCAGGAATCAGGTGGATCGTATAAAATAAAAGGCTATAGAGTTAAGGTGTAGAGGACTTTGCCATCCACACTAAAGAAGCCTTCAGATATTCTTGACACACAATCTTTACAGCCAGAAGCCTCTCTCGTCACCTGCACTATCTGTAAGGGAAATTCCTCAACCAAATACTCATCGAAGTGATAACAGTTTGTTTCTCCCCAGGCTTCTCATGTGGTTGTTCAAATGTGGTCCAAGCAGCAAATAGATAACTCTGCCGCTCTCTTTACATGCCCAGCTGCACAGAGTAGTAAGTCTACAGAGGGCAGAATGGCAGACGTTGGAATCTGCTTCCTTTCCTCTTTGCAGAGAATTCACTGCGAGTGTTTCTTGATTTGCTAGTGCTTGGTATGCCAATGACAAACTACTTTGACTGAGACTCTAGTCTTGGATAAACAAGGAAGGAAAATGCTTATGCATTCACCTCATTTGTCATTGTTCTCTGCTATTTCTTTTGGCCCACAAAGTTGAGAACAAAAGCTGTTTCATGCATCAGTATTTTGGTTAACAAGATATTTTATTAAATTGGGGTAGTGGGTGATGGAAATGATTTTAGACCGTATCAATTAGCTGTTGCTTGAAGGAAACAAGATGGGCCCTCTCTTGCTGGATATCAGTCAGGTTGCTGTCTCTCTAAAGACTAGATTTCTGGATTAGTCTATAATCAATCCTGCCTTGCTGGTCCGAGCTCCAGTCTAATGCAATCATAACACCTTGTGCTTAGCCTGACTCATTGCAGAGGACAGCTTCCTACAGGGCAGGCCCTGACCTTAAGGAAGCCCCTGGGGAAATTTCACTTAAGATCAATTTCTTGGGAAATAACAAATCAGGGAAAGGGTCCTGTAGAGCTGTTTGAAAGATAGGCTTACCTGGGAGTCATGAATATATGAAGATTTTTAACTATTTTAGATCAATATCATCAATAATTATAGCTAATAACAACAAAGGTATTTAATAACCACAATTATCATCATCTTTTATCATAACAACTTCTTCCTTGGAAGAAAACTATGACCATTTGCCCCATGACTCTGCTTTGGGACTATTAGTTCCCCTTGCTAAGTTGATTATCAGAGGATAAGCACAGTTTGATGCCAGAGTGGTTGGAAGGTATTTGAGATGAAACTTAGGTACTTGCTACTCATGCACCTGATGGGGTTTCTCCCACCGATAGCACCTGCAGAGTGATTATTTTAATAATATGTAATCCCATATGGCTCAGTCCTTTCATCTTTATTGGACGAGGGATAGACACCTGAGTAAGGGCGGACTACCCATAAACTGGCTATTCCTTGGCTTTGAAAAATGAACAAAGGCTCTTAGACCTCCGACTTGGAAACGTGAACCAGAAGACACAGAAGGGAATTTCTGACTGTGGAGTTTCAAAGTCCTGGGATCTTCAGGTTGAGGCTGCTATTACCAGACTATATAGACACACAGCTTGAAGGAGTAGCATCTAGGAAAAATGGAATGAGGAGAAATAGAGCAGAAATGAGCATATGTGCAGAGGGCCTACCAAGAGAAGACAGAAGAAAGTGAGATTAAGAGAGTATCACATAGCAGAACTGCCTTTCTAGAGATTTGATTCTTTTTTTTTTTTTTTTTTTGGGCGGTGTGCGGGCCTCTCACTGTTGTGGCTTCTCCCGTTGTGGAGCACAGCCTCCGCACGCACAGGTTCAGCGGCCATGGCTCACGGGCCCAGCCGCTCCGCGGCATGTGAGATCCTCCCGGACCGGGTCACAAACCCGCATCCCCTGTATCGGCAGGTGGACTCTCAACCACTGCACCACCAGGGAAGCCCCCGAGATTCAGTTCTTAATCTGCCTTAGGTTTAGTGCTGAGCTATTCTCAGGCTGTCCTGAGAACTCCCTGTAATCATTCAATAACGGCTCTTCCTGCTCCTTCTGTTTGAGCTTGTTAGTCTTCCTGATCATAAAAGTAGGTGTAACTAGAAGAGAAACCTTATGGTCACTCTGCAAACAAAAAGCTGAACTAAACACAAATTCGGTTTTCCTAAATCTTCATTTCATACAGGTCAATGCTATGAGAATGATCTGGAAAAAGTATAAGCAAAAGTATCTGTAACACTTGAGAGAGTCATGAGGAAGCCTTTTGAATCTGGTCGTGCTCAGAGAAGACACAGTGCCTTGTCTGGTGCAGTAAAGGTCTCAGGGCTCATGGGAAAGAAGCAGGGGCTGTGCAGCCATGCAGAGCAAGATTTGAATCTGACTCCTCCACTTACTATGTTGTCCTAGGCTAGCTAGTTCACTTTTCTGAGCCTCAGTTTCTGCATCTGTGAAATCAAGATACTAAAATCCAACTTGTGCATGTTGGGGACAGACTAAATAGTAGTATCTATATAGCTTCCAATATAATTCCTATCATGAAGTTGAAAAATTTAGTCCTTTCTCTTGCAGGACAATTTGTCAAGTGGAAAGTAGACTGAATTTCAACTTCCATTTACCCCCTCAGCTCTGCTCTTATGTACAATACATCTGCATGATGGTCCTTAATATGTGGTATTTTGTAAGTAGTAATTATCATGTTGTTGTGGGTGATTTATATCAGGGAAACAACATAGATTCATTTAAGGCAGTTGAAACTAATATTTTCCCTTAGAGAAAGTTAAATAACTGGTAGAATATTTGGGATGAAAATTTTAAAAGAATCAGAAAGGGTTTAAGACAGTTAGGAAAATCAAGGCAGTTCAGTGAGTTGTCAAAAGAACCAATTATACCTCATTGGTTAAAATGAAAAGTGGTTTGCACTTATCTATTTCAGATTAATTTTTAAGCTGAGAGATGACCAAATTCACCCCCAGCACCAAATCAGAAATAGATTGACATGGAAAGAAAACACATCCCAGACTTCTTAAAGATAAGCAGCCAGCCAAGAAATAGTTGATCTCTGTGTGATGTAGAGTGCATAATTCAAAATGACATAGAAGGGGGTGGGGGGAAGGTTTGCCTACTTTTATGGATGTGGAGGATAAATTCTGCTGACAGATTTATGGGTTATAACCAGCAGAAGTCCTTCTGTTGAAATGTTCAGTTGTTTCCTTTGAAGACAAAATCAGTTAATCTTATGGCCCTTTAGATGATATTTCCCCAGGACTTCATGGATTTTAAATGTCTAAGGGGAACTTATCCAATCTGACTCAATGCCACAATGGTAGTGATCTGAGGCCTTGAGTAGTAGCAGCTCTAAAAGTGATACAGACCTTCCCAAATGGTGTTTCACATGGAGGACAGAAAGCCTGATATAATTAATACAAACTAAATTAATATAAACTAAATTAATACAAACTAATTAAAACCAGATATAATTAATACAAACTAAATTAATACAAACAAAAGGGATGGGGACATTATTTGTAAACCCTGATTCTCTTTAAGGTTTCTGCTGATAAAATTTCTGAGCAAAAATATCCAAGACCCTGTGAGAACTGGTTACTAGCACTGTGCTCCTTTTGCAATTTTCAGGAGAAATGGAAATAAAAGAACTTAGAACCATATCATTCTCATCTTCAAAGCAAGGGAACATGACAGGTACAAAGAATACCTTAAGTAAACACTGAAAATTGGTTTAAAAGTATCATCCAAAAGACAAGTCAGAGGAAATGCTTTTATTTCCAGGGTTGGTAGATCCCATAACTATGTTTAAATGTTACCAAGTTCACAAACAAACTTCAATTTAGTATTAACAGTCATGAAAAAAACAAAAAGCAAGAATTTTTTTTAACATCTTTATTGGGGTATAATTGCTTTACAATGGTGTGTTAGTTTCCGCTTTATAACAAAGTGAATCAGCTATACATATACATATGTTCCCATATGTCTTCCCTCTTGTGTCTCCCTCCCTTCCACCCTCCCCATCCCACCCCTCCAGGCTGTCACAAAGCACCAAGCCAATATCCCTGTGCCATGCAGCTGCTTCCCACTAGCTATTTACCTTACGTTTGTTAGTGTAAAAGCAAGAACTTTTAAAGTTCAGCTAAACTGAGTTACTTTAGTTATTTTTTTCAACATCTTTATTGGAGTATATTTGCCTGATATTGTTGTGTTAGTTTCTGCTGTATAATAAAGTGAATCAGCTCTACCTATACATATATCCCCATATCTCCTCCCTATTGCATCTCCCTCCCACCCTCCCTATCTGACACCTCTAGGTGGTGACAAAGCACCAAGCTTATCTCCCTGTGCTATGCAGCTGCTTCCCACTAGCTATGAATTTTACATTTGTATATGGGTAACTCAATTACGTTTCTTTTTATGGCTGAGTAATATTCCATTGTATATATGTGCCACATCTTCTTTATCCATTCATCTGTCAATGGACACTTAGGTTGCTTCCATGCCTTGGCTATTGTAAATAGAGCTGCAATGAACATTGTGGTACATGACTGTTTTTGAATTATGGTTTTCTCAGGTTATATGCCCAGTAGTGGGATTGCTGGGTCATATGACAGTTCTATTTTTGTTTTTTTAAGGAACCTCCATACTGTTCTCCATAGTGGCTGTATCAATTTACATTACCACCAACAGTGCAAGAGGGTTTCCTTTTCTCCACACCCCCTCCAGCATTTATTGTTTGTAGATTTTTTGAGGATGGCTATTCTGACTGGTGTGAGGTGATACCTCATTGTGGTTTTGATTTGCATTTCTCTAATGATTAGTGATGTTGAGCATCCTTTCATGTGTTTGTTGGCAATCTGTATATCTTCTTTGGAGAAATGTCTATTTAGGTCTTCTGCTTATTTTTGGATTGGGTTGTTTTTTTGATATTGAGCTGCATGAGCTTCTTGTAAATTTTGGAGATTAATCCATTGTCAGTTGCTTCATTTGCAAATATTTTCTCTCATTCTGAGGGTTGTCTTTTAGACTTGTTTTGGGTTTCCTTTGCTGTGCAAAAGCTTTTAAGTTTCATTAGATCCCATTTGTTTATTTTTATTTCCATTTCTCTAGGAGGTGGGTCAAAAAGGATCTTGCTGTGATTTATGTCAGAGGGTTTGGTCTGTGCTTTCCTCTAAGAGTTTTTACAGTGTCTGAACTTATATTTAGGTCTCTAATCCATTTTGAGTTTATTTTTGTGTATGGTGTTAGGGAGTGTTCTAACTTCATTCTTTTACATGTAGCTGTCCAGTTTCCCCAGCACCACTTATTGAAGAGGCTGTCTTTTCTCCATTTTATACTCTTGCCTGCTTTATCAAAGATAAGGTGACCATATGTGCATAAGTTCATCTCTGGGCTTTCTATCCTGTTCCATTGATCTATATTTCTGTGTTTGTGCCAGTACCAAATTGTATTGATTACTGTAGGTTTGTAGTATAGTCTGAAGTCAGGGAGTCTGATTTCTCCAGCTCCGTTTTTCTCTTTCAAGATTGCTTTGGCTATTCAGGGTCTTTTGTGTTTCCATACAAATTGTGAAATTTTTCATTTTAGTTCTATGAAAAATGCCATTGGTAGTTTGATAGAGATTGCATTGAATCTGTAGATTGCTTTGGATAGCATAGTCATTTTCACAATGTTGATTGTTCCAGTCCAAGAACATGGTATATCTCTCCATCTGTTGGTATCGTCTTTCATCAGTGTCTTATAGTTTTCTGCATACAGGTCTTTTGTCACCTTAGGTAGGTTTATTCCTAGGTATTTTATTCTTTTTGTTGCAATGGCAAATGGGAGTGTTTCCTTAATTTCTTTTTCATATTTTTCATTATTAGTGTATAGGAATGCAAGAGATTTCTGTGCATTTATTTTGTATCCTGCCACTTTACCAGATTCATTGATTAACTCTAGTAGTTTTCTGGTAGCATCTTTAGGATACACTATGTATAGTATCATGTCATGTGCAAATACTGACAGTTTTACTTCTTCTTTTCCAATTTGGATTCCTTTTATTTCTTATTCTTCTCTGATTGCCTTGGCTAAAAACTTCCAAAGCTATGTTGAATAATAGTGGTGAAAGTGGGCATCCTTTTCTTGTTCCTGACTTTAGAGGAAATGGTTTCACTTTTTCACCATTGAGAATGATGTTGCCTGTGGGTTTGTCATGTATGGCCTTCATTATATTGAGGTGAGTTTCCTCTATGCCTACTTTCTGCAGGGTTTTTATCATAAATCAGTGTTGAATTCTGTCAAAAGCTTTTTCTGCATCTATTCAGATTATAATATGGTTTTTATCCTTTGTTAACATGGTGTATCACAATGAACGATTTGTGTATATTGAAGAATCCTTGCATTCCTGGGATAAACCCCACTTGATCATGGTGTATGATCCATTGAGTGTGCTGTTGGATTCTATTTCCTAGTATTTTGTTGAGGATTTTTGCATCTATGTTCATCAGTGATATTAGCCCATAGTTTTCTTTTTTTGTGACATCTTTGTCTGGTTTTGGTATCAGGGAGATGGTGGCCTCGTAGAATTTGTTTGGGAGTGTTGCTCCCTCTGCTATATTTTGGAAGAGTTTGAGAAGGATAGGTGTTAGCTCTTCTCTAAATGTTTGATAGAATTCACCTGTGAAGCCATCTGGCCCTGGGCTTTTGTTTATTGGAAGTTTTTTAATCACAGTTTCAATTTCAGTGCTTGTGATTGGTCTGTTAATATTTTCTATTTAATTCTGGTTCAGTCTCAGAAGGCTGTGCTTTTCTACGAATTTGTCCATGTCTTGTAGGTTGTCCATTTTATTGGCATAGAGTTGCTTGTAGTAATCTCTAAAGATCCCTTGTATTTGTGCAGTGTCAGTTGTTTCTTCTTTTTCATTTCCAATTCTGTTTATTTGAGCCTTGTCCCTTTTTTTCTTGATGAGTCTGGCTAGGGGTTTATCAATTTTTTTTTTTATCTTCTCAAAGAACCAACGTTTAATTTTATTGATCTTGCTGTTGTTTCCTTCATTTATTTCTGATCTGATTTTTATGATTTCTTTCCTTCTGCTAACTTTGAGGATTTTTTGTTCTTCTTTCTCTAATTGCTTTAGTTATAAGGGTAGATTTTTATTTGAGATTTTTCTTGTTTCTTGAGGTAGGATTGTATTGCTATAAACTTCCCTCTTAGAAATGCTTTTGCTGCACCCCATAGGTTTTGCATTGTCGTGTTTTCATTGTCATTTGTCTAGGTGCTTTTTGATTTCCCTTTGATTTCTTCAATGATCTCTTGGTTACTCAGTAGTGTATTGTTTGTCTCCATGTGTTTGTGTTTTCTACAGATTTTTTCCTGTAATTGATAGCTAGTCTCAGAGTGTTGTGGTTGGAAAAGATATGTGATATGATTTCAACTTTCTTAAATTTTCCAAGTCTTGATTTGTGACCCAAGGTATGATCTATCCTGGAGAATGTTCCATGAGCACCTGAAAAGAAAGTGTATTCTATTGTTTTTGGATGGGATGACCTATAAATATCAATTAAGTGCATCTTGTTTAATGTGTCATTTAAAGCTTCTGTTTTCTTATTTATTTTCATTTTGGTTGATCTGTCCATCGGTGAAAGTGAGGTGTTAAAGTCCTCTTCTATTGTTCTGTTACTGTTGATTTCCCCTTTTATGGCTGTTAGCATTTGCTTTATGTATTGAGGTGCTCCTATGTTGGGTGCATAAATATTTACAATTGTTATGTCTTCTTCTAGGATTGATCCCTTGATCATTATGTAGTGTCCTTCTTTGTT
The DNA here is from genome assembly GCF_003031525.2 of Neophocaena asiaeorientalis asiaeorientalis. Lineage (NCBI taxonomy): Eukaryota > Metazoa > Chordata > Mammalia > Artiodactyla > Phocoenidae > Neophocaena > Neophocaena asiaeorientalis. The sequence goes on from NW_020174301.1 coordinate 161,735, forward strand.
TCTTGTAATAGTCTTTATTTTAAAGTCTATTTTGTCTGATATGAGAATTGCTACTCTGGCTTTCTTTTGATTTCCATTTGCATAGAATATCATTTTCCATCCCCTCACTTTCTGTCTGTATGTGTCCCTAGTTCTGAAGTGGATCTCTTGTAAACAGCATATATACGGGTTTTGTTTTTTTATCCATTCAGCCAGTTGTCTTTTGGTGGGAACATTTAATCCATTTACATTTAAGCTAATTATCGATATGCATGTTCCTATTACCATTTTCTTAACTGTTTTGGGTTTGTTACTGTAGGTCTTTTCCTTCTCTTGTGTTTATTGTCTAGAGAAGTTCCTTTAGCATTTGTTGTAAAGCTGGTTTGGTGGTGCTGAATTCTCTTAGCTTTTGCTTGTCTGTAAAGGTTTTAATTTCTTGGTTGAATCTGAATGAGATCCTTGCTGGGTACAGTAATATTGGTTTTTCCCTTTCATCACTTTAATTATGTCCTGCCACTCCCTTCTGGCTTGCAGAGTTTCTGCTGAAACACCGGCTGTTAACCTTATGGGGATTCCCTTGTATATTATTTGTTGCTTTTCCCTTGCTGCTTTTAATATTTTTTCTTTGTATTTAATTTTTGATAATTTGATTAATATGTGTCTTGGCATGTTTCTCCTTGGATTTATCCTGTATAGGACTCTCTGCACTTCCTGGACTTGATTGACTATTTCCTTTCCCATGTTAGGAAAGTTTTCAACTGTAATCTCCTCAAACATTTCTCAGATCCTTTCCTTTTCTCTTCTTCTGGGACCCCTATAACTTTTTTTCTTTTTTTTTTTCTTTTTTGCAGTACACGGGCCTCTCACTGTTGTGGCCTCACCCATTGCGGAGCACAGGCTCCAGACGTGCAGGCTCAGCGGCCATGGTTCACGGACCCAGCCGCTCCATGGCATGTGGGATCTTCCCAGACCGGGGCACAAACCTGTGTCCCCTGCATTGCCAGGGAGACTCTCAACCACTGTGCCACCAGGGAAGCCCATCCCTATAATCTGAATGTTGGTTCATGTAATGTTGTCCCAGAGGTCTGTGAGACTGTCCTCAATTCTTTGCATTCTTTTTTCTTTATTCTGCTCTGCAGTGGTTATTTCTACTATTTTATCTTCCAGGTCACTTATCCGTTCTTCTGCCTGTTATTCTGCTATTGATCCCTTCTAGAGAATTTTTAATTTCATTTATTGTGTTGTTCATCATTGTTTGTTTGCTCTTTAGTTTTTCTAGGTGCTTGTTAGACAGTTCTTTTATTTTCTCGATTCTATTTCCAAGATTTTGATCATCTTTACTATCATTACTCTGAATTCTTTTTCAGGTAGACTGCCTATTTCCTCTTCACTTGTTTGGTCTGGTAGGTTTTTACCTTGCTCCTTCATCTGCTGTGTATTTCTCTGTCTTCTCATTTTGCTTTACTTACTGTGTTTGGGGTCTCCTTTTTGCAGGCTGCAGGTTCATAGTTTCCGTTACTTTTGCTGTCTGCCCCCAGTGAGTAAGGTTGTTTCAGTGAGTTGTGTAGGCTTCCTGGTGGAGGGAACTGATGCCCGTGTTCTGGTGGATGAGGCTGGATCTTGTCTTTCTGCTGGGCAGGACCACATCCAGTGGTGTATTTTGGGGTGTCTGTGAACTTATTATGATTTTAGGCAGACTGTCTGCTAATGGGTGGGGTTGTGTTCCTGTCTTGCTAGTTGTTTGGCATAGGATGTCCAGCACTGGAGCTTGCTGGTCGTTGAGTTGAGCTGTGTCTTAGCATTGAGACGGAGATCTGGGAGAGTTCTCGCCAATTGATATTACGTGGGGCCTGGAGGTCTCTGGTGGTCCAATGTCCTAAACTCAGTTCTCCCACCTCAGAGGCTCAGGCCTGACACCCGGCTGGAGCTTCAAGACCCTGTCACCCACATGCTATCTAGAGAAACATCTGGGGGAAACCTCAACAAGGGTGGCTTCTTAGCAGTAGCAGCTGTAACAGGAAGCTTATCCCTCCCTATGGATGGGGCAACAAGTTGTCCTGAAGGTGCGAGGGCGCCTCCTTAGTCCTAAGGAAACTAACTCCTTGTTTCCCTCACTGTGGACTAGGTGCCGACATTCTACCTTAGTTTTACATTTTCTATCTATCTACATTCTCTACCTCAATCTTTAAAAAAATTTTAGGCACATTAAAGGAAAATAGGAATAAAATTCCTCTGAGATAATTCTGAAAAAGTCTAGCAAATTACCTAACACACTAAGTTCTTTGCAAAATGGTGCTCCCTTCTTCCTCCCATAGGGCATTTTGGTCCTCTCTTTGAGGGGTTCTTCCTGAGTGTGGTAGAAGGAAAAAGGCTAATTCTGCCCAGAGGAGAATTGGGCCTGAGGATTATCTAAGTCTCTGATAGAAACCTCTTACCTCACTAAGAGTGAATGTTCAGGAGTTCCTATCATCCTTTGTTCACTTTCAATACTTATAAATATCCAACCCCCAAGGGAGGGCAACCCGGGTAGTGAGGTGGGATCCCAGCTAACTTTCTATCAGGACCAGCCTCGTGTGCAGGCAATGAGTGGTGCCTCCAGCCAATGACTATGAATGACCTGCACCAGGCTAAAGTAGTGATTATCTAGAAATAAAGAGATCATATTTTGAACCCCATGGGATGAGATACTTTTTTCTGACCCATAGTTGTTATTATTATTACTATTAAATGGATTGAAAATATCTACTATGTAAGGCTGAGGTCAGGAATAATGAGATGATATAGGAAGATATTACTGTAGTGCCTGGCACTTAGTAAGTATGTATTAAATGGCAAAAACATTAAATTACTAACATCTCTGGGTGAATCACTATCCTTGGTCTCTTTTCTACATTATTCAAGGGGGTTTCTGGGGAATCTGGGGAACCCACTTATGAGAGAGCAGAAGACTTGGTACATAAAAAGATGCAGGGATTTTGAAGTCCAAACTTTTCTAAATTTTGCAGAACTTCACAAGTCACCCAGAATGTAGTATTCTTTAAGAATAACAAAAGCTAGCCATTTGCCATATGGTCTTCTATTCTCACAAATGTGTAGTGAAATAAAAATACTGCAAAGTCTACTGTAATGCTATTAGAATACCAGGAACCACATCATGAGATATGAAAGCTCAAAATTTCCAACTGGACAGAAAAGGTTTGGTCATCATTCTTGTTGGTAAATAACAGAGAAAGAAAAAAGAAATGGGAAGAGAAAAATAAGCATCCAGTCCTGAGGGAAATTCTCTTTAGCTTTGAGCATCAAGGTAATGTAAGTATACTGAGACTTTGTAAATAGTCCATGCATGTTTCTGTTTCCAAAAAGCTACACATATTTCTCCAGATTATGAGACTCAAGAGATTTTAGAAACACAAAAGTGAAATAGAGATTAGACTCACATGTCTTGAAGTCAAATTGCCTGAGCTTGAATACCAGATTGGACTCTGATTAGCACTGTGAACTGGGAAGGCATTCAGCCTAAGTTCCAGCTTCTTTCCCTTTAAGAAGGACAAATAATACTGCCCACCTTGTAGGACTGACATGAGAATCTTAATAGGATGGTGCATACACAATAACAAGAAAAGAAAGAAGAAAAGACTTTCTCCTCATGAATGAGAACTTTTAGGATTTATTCTCTTTAACAACTTTTCTATATATCATACAGCAGTGTTAGCTACAGTCATCATTTTGTACATTACATCCCTAGTACTTATTTATCTTATAACTAGAAGTTTGTACTTTTTGACCACCTTCCTCCAATTCTTCCTCCCCCAACCTTCTGTCCCTGGTAACCACAAGTCTGATCTCTTTTGCTATGAGTTTACTTGTTTGTTTGTTTAGATTCCACATATAAGTAGGATCATATAGTATCTGTCTTTCTCTATCTGACTTATTTCACATAGCATAATGCCTTCAAGGTCCATCCATGTTGTTGCACATGGTAAGATTTCCTTGTTTTTATAACGGTTAATAATTATATATATACATTTCAGGTGCACAGAATTACAATTTAACATCTGTATACACTACAAAGTGATAATAGTATAGTGGTAGTATTGCCTTTTTAATAATATTATCTCTTCCAACCCATGAACACAGGATATATTTCGATTTATTTGTCTCTTCTACTTCTTTCAATGGTATCTTGTAGTTTTCAGAGTATAGATCTTTCACCATCTTAGTTACATGCACCCCTAAATATTTTAGTGTCTTTTGATGCTACTGTAAATGGGATCAATTTTTTATTTTCTTTTTCAGGAAATTTGTTGATAATGTATAGAAATGTTACTGGTTTTTATATGTCAATTTTGTATCCTGCAAATTTACTGAATTCATTGGTTAAACCTAACAGTTTTTCAGTTGAGTCTTAAGGATTTTCTACATATAAAAAGATGTCATCTGCAAATAAAAACTATATTACTTCCTCCTTTTCAATTCTGATGCCTTTTATTTCTTTTTCTTGACTAATGCATCACATTAATTGATTTATGTATGTTGAACCATCTTTGCATCCCAGGGATAAATCCCACTTGGTCATGGTAAATGATCCTTTTAATGTGCTTCTTAATCCAGTTGGCTAGTATTTTATGGAGAATTTTTGCATCTATATTCATCCAGGATATTGGCCTGTAGGTTTTTTTTCTAGTAGTGTCTTTTTCCAGTTTTGGTATCAGGGTAATGCTGGCCTCATAAAATGATTTGGGAATGTTTCCTTCTCTTCAGTTTTTCAGAAGAGTTGAGAAGGATTGGTGTTAATTTTTTCAAAGTTTGGTAAAGTTAATCAGTGAAATCATCTGGGCTTTTCTTCTTTGGGAAATTTTAAGTTACTGATTCAATCTCCTTACTCATAATTCGTCTATTCAGATTTTCTATCTCTTCCTGATTCAGTCTTGGTAAGTTGTAACTCTCTGAGAATTTTTCCACTACTTCTAGGTTGTTCAATTTGCTCACATATTGTTGTTCATAGTAGCCTCATGATCCTTTGAATTTCTGTGGTATCCATTGTAATGTCTCCTTTTTCATTAATAATTTTGTTGATTTGGGTCCTTTCCCTTTTTTCCTTGGTTAGTCTAGCTAAGGGTTTGTCAATTCTGTTTATCTTTTTAAAGAACCAACTCTTAGTTTGGTTAATCTTTCTATTGTTTTCTGCTCTCTATTTCATTTATTTTTTGTTCTAATCTTTATTGTTCCCTTTCTTCTGCAGTATTTGCGGCTCAAAATTTCTTTTTTATTTTTCTAATTCCTTAAGGTGTAGAGTTAGTTTCTTTTGGGGGATCTTTCTTGTTTTAATGTAGGTGTTTATTGCTAGAAACATCTCTCTTAAAACTGCTTTTGCTGTATCCCACAAGTTCTGGTATGTTGTATTTCAGTTTTTGTCTCAAACTTTTAAATTTCCTTCTTAATTTCTTCTTTGATCCATTGGTTGTTCAGGAGAATGTCATTACTTTCTATATGTTTTTGAATTTTCCAGTTTTTCTCTTATTGTTTGTTTTTAGATTCATGCCATTGTGGTTGGAGAAGATACTTAGTATGATTTCAGTCTTCTTGAATTTTCTAAGACTTATTTTGTTGTCCAACATATGGCCTATCCTAGAAAATGTCCCATGTATGCTTGAGAAAAATGTGTATTCAGCTGCTGTTGGATAGAATGTTCTGTATATGTCTGTTATGTCTCTTTGGTTTAAAATCTTGTTCAGATCCACTGTCCCCCTTTATTGATTCTCTTTCTAGAGGATCTATCCATCATTGAAAATGGGGTATTAAAGTCCCCAAATATCATTGCATTACTATTTATTTCTCTTTTTAGCTCTTTTAGTTTTTGCTTTATACATTTAAGTGCTCCAATGTTGGGCACATAAATATTTACATTATTATATCTTATTGATGTTGACTCCTTTATCATTATATAATAACTTTTTTCTCTTTTCATCAATTTTAGTTTGAAGTTTATTTTGTCTGTAATGATTATAGCTAGTCATGCTTTTCTTTATTTTTTGGTTATCATTTGTTTGACTTCACTCTTAGTCTATGTGTGTCTTTAAGGGTAAAGTCAGTCTCTTGTAGGTAGCATCTTGTTGGATCCTGTTTTTTTTTTTTTTAAACGTTTCAGTCATTCTATGTCTCTTAATTGGAGAATTTAATCTATTTACATTTAAAGTAACTATTGATGGGAAAGGACTAACTATTGCCATTTTGTTAATTGTTTTCTGGTTGTTTTGTAGATATTTTGTTCCTTATTTCTTATCCTGCTGTCATTTTTTTCTCATTTTGTTGTTTTTTGGTATCAATATGCTTTGACTTCTTTATTGTATTCCTTTGTGTAATTACTATAGGATTTTCTCTTTCAGTTATCTTGAGATTTAGGTAAAATTATTTAAACTTATAACCCCCTATTTTAAACTGACATCAACTTAACTTCAATAGAATTTATAAACTCTACACTTCTACTTCTCTTCCCTCTCATATTTGAGGTTATTTCTGTTACAATTTAAATTTTTTTGAATATAGTGTAACCAAAACAGAGTATTTGTTTTAATAAACTGTTTAGTTTAGAATAGTTTTATATTTACAGAATATGTGTAAAGATAGTTCAGAAACTTCTCATATAAACCTTTTAAAATATTGATCTTTTCAGTATGATGAGTATGGACAACTTGTAGACTAAATATATAATTGTATACCATCCAAATGACTATGGTTTTCATCTTACTAACACTGTCTGTCTTGCTGACACACTCCCCCTTTCCTCTTGCTTGCTCACTCTGATGAAGCACATTGCCATATTGTGAAATGTTGTGTGCAGAGGTCCACAAAGACAATGGCCAGTACCTCCTGAGAAACTGAATCCTTCCAGCAGCCATCTGAGTGAACTAGGACATGAAGCCTTCCTAGTCAAGCCTTGAACTGACTGTAGGTTCATTAAAGAACCAGAGATAAAGGACTCGTCTAAGCCAAACCTAGATCCTGACCCACAGAAAATGTGAGATGATAAATGTTGGTTTAGGCCCCTAATTTTTGTAGCAATTTGTTATTCAGTAGTAGAAAACTAGTACAGGGAGCCAGGTACTGTGCTAACAACTGGGGATACAGTAGTAATTGCCGTGGTCCCTGCCCTCATGGCACTTACAGTCCAGGACTGCTAGTGACTGCAGGAGTCCATGGCCCAGCGCTTCCCAGTTTTCTTTCACTGATGGAGTCCTGCACTGCTCCAGATAACAAAGAAGCTAAATGGAAGAATGAGGTATCTTCTTATCAGAAGCTTATGTTTTTTAAATAAGCTGGAATAAGTTTCTACATGCACTCACTGCCTATTTGACATTTCCCTCCTGGTTTATATTCATAGAAACTTGTAGGAATTCCTGTTAATACCCAGATTTGAAATCTCAGAGCCAAGTGCTATAGCAGTGGGGCCTGATTTGCATTCATGAATATGCAGCAGCACAAGCTCCTTGCTTGGGATTTCTGCCCTGTGTTGGGCATCAGTGTTGTGTGTAAGGCTGTGAATTTTCCCTTCCTGAACTGAACATCCAACTCAGGAAATGAATTCAGAGCTGGAGAGCAGACAGTAGCAGTCCCCTTCCATTTTCTTTTTACTACAAAATTTCACACTGGTCTCACCAGTCCCTGAACTGTTTTCACGTCTAAGTTCCGGTAAAATTGATATGATTTTGTTACCTCCTCCAGCCCTAAGGTTTAGAAAGATGGTGAGTAAACTATTTATAGTCAACTGCTCTTCTAATACACTACTCAGAAAAACAAATAAATAAAAATAAGCAAACATGAATGTATGATGATCTTTAAAAGATAGACAAACAGCTCATTTCCAGAGATTTAAGAGAGAGAGAGAGTAATATCTGATATTTCAAGAAGTATTAATTTCATTTGATGGGCACTTAACACATAGATGAGAATTGTTTTGAAATAAACTAAGAAGAATGTCTGGGGCCCATTTTGATTTTTGTAAGAAAGACTCTTCTCATTGTTTAGATAAAAGTACCAGCCAAAGTGGATCTATTGGTATCATAATTATCTTCCTCATTATCAGTATCTTTATCTTACTCTTGGATTTCTTTGATGGGGCACAAATGACCTCCAGAATATAATGGGTGATTCCTTGGAGAAAGATGTAGGACTTATGGCCCAGGATACATTTTGTGCCAGCTAAGCTCTATTACCAGGAATTGAAGTACAATTTCCACCCAGGCCCTCACTCTCAGAGTGCCACTGCCTGGACCATGTCTGCAACCAGCTGAGGCAGTCAGTTGGGCATTACATCTCAATTATTTTAGATACTCAGAGCTAAATTTACAGTCAATGGGACATTGTTTTTTAAAATATCACAGTATCTTTAAAAAGACAGTATATCATTTGGTAAACAAGAGGATCACTGCTGTTAGACTGGATGAGAGGAGAAAAGACTCAATTCAAAAATGGTATGAAAAAGGGAAAGATAAACAGCATCCATAGAGCACCTACTTTTCACAAATGTTATCTTGAATCCAATCAGCTGTCAAAGAAACTGAGGCCCAGAGGGTAAAATTACTTGCTAAGGTCACAAAGATGGTACATTGGAGATGCAGAATTCAAAGTCATGTCTGCTTGATTTTCATTTCTGGGCTCTCTCCACCCCACCCTGGTACACAAGAGATTTGCATCTTGGCCTTGGCTCTGTCTCTAACTGGCCATCAGCGTGACCTTGAGCTATACATTCTTTAGCGCTGGGTTCTTCTATTATGTGAGTCAATGAGTCATTTGGACTAGATAATTTCTGGGATCTCTTCAATGAGGTCCTTACCCTGTGGCCCAAAGGGGCAATGTGACCCGAGAGAGGGGTCAAAACTGGGCCCATCGTAAGATGAGCAGATGTAATAATTACACCAGGGGAATAATTCCAATTTTCTTTAGAAGAGCCTTTAACTCCAGAAAGAACAATAAGAGGCTCACAAAAGCCTGCATCAAGCACAAAATACCAGAATAAGAAACACCTACTGAATTTATTTTTAAAAATCTGATTACTGGGCCCCACCTCAGACTAACTTAATTAGAATCAGAATTTCATGGTGAAAAGTTCATAGAAAACTTATTTTTCAACTTATTCCCCAAGTGATTATTTAGTCTCCAAACCACATTGTAAGAAAGAATATGATATCTCCTACTATATATATATTGAAATTCTAAGCTATAAACAAGGTATTTTCCATTTAATCTGGGCCCTTGTAAAAACTTTGATATCAATTAGAACATTCTCTAACACCATATACAAAAATAAACTCAAAATGGATTAAAGGTCTAAATGTAAGACCGGATATTATAAAACTCCTAGAGGAAAACAGAGGTAGAACACTCTTTGACATAAATTGCTGCAATATTTTTTTGGATCTGTCTCCTAGAGTAATGGAAATAAAAACAAAAATCATCAAATGGGACCTAATTAAACTTAAAACCTTTTGCACAGCAAAGGAAACCACAAATGAAATGAAAAGGCAACCTAGACAACCTACGACTGGGAGAAAATATTTGCAAATAATGCTACCAATGAGGGATTAAGGGAAGAAGACCTAAATAGACATTTCTCCAAAGAAGACATACAGATGACCAACAGGCACAAGAAAAGATGCTCAACCTCTCTAATTATTAAAGAAATGAAAATGAAAACTACAACAAGGTATCACTTCACACCACTCAGATGGCCATCATTAAAATGTCTACAAATAATAAATGCTGGAGAGGGTGTAGAGAAATGGGAACCCTCCCACACTGTTGATGGGAATGTAAATTAGTACAGCCACTATGGGGAACATTTACTTTACAAAAAGTAAAGCTACCATATGACCCAGCAATCCCACTCCTGGGCATATATCCAGAGGAAACTCCAATTCGACAAGATACATGTACCCCCAACGTTCATAGCAGCACTATTTACGATAGCCAAGACATGGAAGCAAACTAAGTGTCCACTGACAGATGAATGGATGAAGAAGAAATGTCATATAGTATCACTTATATGTGGAATTTAAATATATGATACAAATGAACTTGTTTACAAAACAGAAATAGACTCACAGACATAGAAAACAAGCTTATGGTTACCAAAGGGGATAGCAGGGGGTGAGGCGGAGATAAATTAGGTGTTTGGGATTAACATATATATGCTACTATGTATAAAATAGGAAAACAACAAGGACCTACGATATAGCACAAGGAAACATATTCAAAAATATCTTGTAATAACCTAAAATGGAAAAGAATCTGAAAAAGAATATATATATATATATATATAACTGAATCACTTTGCTGTACACATGAAACTAACACATTACAAATTAACTATATTTCAATTTAAAAAATGGTTAAAAAACAAACAAAAGCCTCTGAGATCTGTCATATTAGGGTTAGGAGGTGCTGCTCTTGTGCTGGAATGCAGGTTTATCACAAGTAATTACAGAGATGCTGGTGGTAGTTGACGTTTATTTATCTTCCACACACTTTGGATAGCTAGATGTGGTAGAGAATGGGAAACTAATCTGGAGTTTTTATGGGTTCTCTCTCTCCTATGGTTCTCATTAAGTACAGAGCTATCTCTTCATTTGAGAATGCCCAAAATGAATCTTAAAAAAATAAGTGAGTAAAATTTTAAAAATATAGCCTCAGGTAAGATCAATTCTCCTTCTTATTCTCATATCAAAATTTCTAACAAATAAAATGCACCCTCCTCCAATTTTCTGCTGCAATCAGCATCACAGAGGCAAAAAATCATCTGAATGCATCTGATAAAATTTCCAATACTTTCCCCAATGTACTTTCTTAGGCTTAACTCAGGGTAGGCACAGGAAAGGTGATGCTTCCATATATACCAGGAGCAGGAATCAAGTTAAGCAGGGACCTCCAGTTCATGGCCTGGTTAAAGCTTCCCCATTACTTCTGTCTGAAGAACCAGGACTGACCCAGGAGGTGAGAATAAAATAATTGGTTTGGATTCAATATTACTGCCATCTCTAGAATATCAGACCTTCTAGAGAAGAATTTGGGAAATACAGTGGTTAAGAACAAGGACTTTAGAATCAGACTTGTTAGAACTGATTCTCAGCTTGGCCAAGTATTAGCTGGGTGACTACAGGCCAATGAGCCTGAGTTTGCTCCTCTACAAAACAGAGAAAATAACAGCAAATGTTCGATAGAGTCTTTATAAACTGTAATGTAATTTAGATTAGTTTAATAGGAAAAGTAAGTGGTGGACAACCCTTATTAATACGTTTAGTTGCAATGAAGGAAGATAGTGACACCTCTATGAATTTCATCTCTCATGAAACCTTCATGAGGTGCATCTCTTTTTTATACGATAGTGTCTCAAACCAAAGGTTTCAACAAAGCAGTGATGGCACCCTTATACAATTACAGAATATCCTAATCTGAATAAGTATTTCTTTTCTTTTCAAAAATATATCCAATAAAGTATAGTCACTGATATGACAAATTCCCTTAATGTGATTAGGCACTAAATGCATGACCCAAGGCTTACATATACAAAGCATGCAATTTACATCAACCCCTGTATTAAGGCAGACTAATCCAAGACAAAAGAAGATACTTCCTTGACATTAACTCATTTAATTTGTATCAAAAACCTCTGTTGGGTAGACATCATTATCCATTTTTACAGGTGAGAAAATGAAGTTTAGATAGGAAAATTCCCCAGTCATTTTGCTAGTAGGTATCAAATTGAAATTTGAACATATAGTTTTCTAACTATCATGATATAATTTACTTAATAAACATAAGCACACATACATACCTCCAACATGAAGCAGTTGAAAGGGAAAGAAAGCAAACAGCTATCAAGTGCAATCTTGATAGGAGGTGACTTCTGAATCTTTGGCAGTGCTAAATGTGGAAGTCTTTCTCTTCTTATTGCCACTAGAACACAAAGAAGAGGAAGTTCTTTAATGATGAATGCAGGTGCCTGCTGAGCTCTGGGTACTGTCTGACATTGGCCTATCTGCTCCCTTGATCTAGGAGGGCCGGGCATGATGAAGAGCCCATCATGTAATGACATCTTGGTCAAGTAAGCACATAGCATTTCACCACTGTCAAATACTCACTGGAGGTATGAGTTTACTTGTGGGAAAAACAACTGGCTTTCCTTGACAGTGAGGAGCAGAAATTAGACAGATTATCATGAAGGGATTCGAGAGGATTAGCGTCTTTAAACAGTCCACAGTGTGCACAAATGCACATACTCCTCAGCCTCTTTTAACTGAGATTTTGTATTGATCTGTGGCTTAGAGCCTGGTCTCATGATGCACTAATGCCCCTGTTTGAAATGTTTTGCTTACTGGCATTTTTATATGTAATATTTGCCTAGTTAGTACATTCTGATAGCTAGAGAAAAAATACAGCAAAAGGACTTGCTTCTATATCTTTTATTTACTCAGTTTATGTTTTTCTTCCACAGTTTAAATACCACCATTACTTTCTCTGTATACTTCTGAAGTTTCTTTATGCAAATGCAAACATATATGAATAAATAGCTTTCTTTTCCTTTTCCATAAAAGGTAACATGCTACATAACATTCTATACTTTATTCTTTTATTTGACTATATAAATTAGAAAATTTTTTTCAGTACATGGAGAGTTGTTTTTAACAATGTATTTTTTTTAATGTTTATTATAATATTTTGATGAACCATAATTTATTCAACAAGATCCTATTGATGAAAACATGGATTATTTTCAGTCTTTTGGGCTTACAAGCAACACTGCAGTTAATAATCTTGCACATATGTCATTTAGGTAGGAAAAATACTATATGTAGATTTGCTGAGTAAAGAATAGATGCATCTGCATATTTTTAGAAGTGGAAGAAGAATCAAGGCATCCACAAGAGGTCATCTGGACAGAACCTACTACCTATCATAAATATTCTCCATTGTTTACAGGAAAAAATGTTTATGGTTCTTTCCTTAGAAAGGGAGACAACTTAATTCTTAGAAAAAGGTCTACCCAGAACTTCACTAATTCCCCACTCAGACTATTTCAAATGTCCCCTACAGACTCAGGTCTGGAATTCAAGGCCATTTACTAACAGAGTTGACGTTTTCACTGCTCTTCTATACAAACACATGCTCTGTGTAAAACATGGGTGTTAGAATGCATGACCCCGCAAGTCCCTTTTTGAGCTAAATTCTTCTAGTTAGTGATATTATGGGCCAAAATTGTATCAATTTTATGCATCAAAGTTGTTATATTAAATGATTGTCCTAGAGCTCCAGATTATGAACATTAGCTCTTTCTCTGGATACGAGTCATTCTATTTTTCTCATCCTTTCTCTTCAATCATTCATGTATTCTGACAGTTGTTGAGCATTTAATTTATTCACAAAGGTTCCAATTATGGTCAAGAATGAATCAGGTTTCTGTATGTCTTCACTTGAGTTAGGTACCCCAAACTGGTCCCATAGTCTCTGGATTTTATGGAATTCAGACTTTTCTTAATCAAAAAATTACTATAAAGTTGACCCATAATATGTTTAAATGTTATTTCTCTTCTTTTGCTGTAAACGTACAGTCTGACCTATTCTGTGAATTTCCAGAAGCTAAATCAGGAACACAGTCCTCAGACAATAGAACTTTGAGCATAATAACATAGTCAATTCAAAAAGGGATTTTCCTCAATTATCCTCTATTGTGTTTTTTTGGTGTTGGTTTATTTTGGTTAAATTAAAATTTTCTGATTTCTTTGCCCTTAACCAGAAAATAATGCCCCATCCATGGTTAAGTAAATTCCATTATATATTATACCAAAAATAAAAAGGGAAAAGTAAATCTTACCCATGTCATAGGTTTTCTTCCCTTTATTTATGTATATTTAAAATTTTATATATAGGTTTGTCAGCTCTTACTAGCTTGCTCTTTAGTTCAAGACCATTACTATATATTACTAGAATTATGATATATTTACCACATATAGTATTCTTTATTTTCTGAAGAACTGAGTTATATTCTAGTATTGTGACTTTTCATCCTGATGAGGGGAAATTTCTTTAAAACTTCTGTACTTCAGATATTCTGAATAAAAAACTGCCATAAGAATATCTTTATTTCACTTTTGCCAGATATACAAATCTGAGATGACAATACAGGAAGTCTCCTACATACAAACAAGTTCCATTTCTAGAGCGTGTTTGTAAGTCCAATTTGTTCATAAGTCCAACAAAGTTAGCCTAGGTACCCAACTAACATAAATGGCTATATAGTACTATACTGTAATAGGTTTAAAATACTTTTCTCACAAATAATACATTAAAAAAAACACAAAAAATAAAACATTTTTAATCTTACAGTATAGTACCTTGAAAAGTACAGCAGTACAGTACAACAGCTGGCATACAGGGGCTGGCATCGAGCGAACAGGCAAGAAGAGTTACTGACTGGAGGATGGAGACAAGGTGGGAGATGGTAGAGCTGAAGGATTCTCAGCAATAGGAGATGGAAGGCAAGCTGTAATTTCACTCACGACTGACATTGATGGCACAGGTCTGGTTCCTTGCTGGATTCAGTTCTATCTACCCTCTTGAAAAAATGATCTAGGGATGTCTGGGTAGTAGCTCTTTTTTTCTCATCATAAATGACACGGTAGCACTGGATTGCATTCTGAACGGCTGCTTGCATCCTTTGTGTTCTGTTCTATGTTCGGGTCCTGTGCCTCAAAAACTAACAGTGCCTCCTCAAATAAATAAAACCCCTTTGCCATTTCCTGCATTGTGAATCTCTTCAGTCCTTCAGTTACTTATTCTTCCTTTTTCTTCCTCCTTTCTCTGGGCCTCCAATTTCTTGCACTTCTTAGCAGTACCACCTACATCACTGCTGCTTTTTCACTTGCTTCCAGACATCCTGGGCTTGAAATGAAGACAATGTACTACTGTATACAGTACTGTATAGTAAGGTACACAAAAGCAACACCACTTGTAGAGGATGCATGCATGTGACAATGTACACCAGACACGTGAACTGACTTATGTGACTGGACATATGAACACATGTTCACATCTTTGGAAGTTTACAACTTGAAGGTTCTTATGTAGGGGACTTACTGTATATGCTCCCTGCAACACACGTTAAAAAGTGGCTGTTCCATTGCTGCCTGACTTCCATAGTTTCTAGTGAAAGGTCAGGAGGTTGTGTATGTAGTGGGTCATTTTTATCTGGCTGATTTCAAGACTTTTTGTTTGTGTTTGCTTTTTAGCAGATTAACTATTATGTTTGAGTTCCACTAAGCATTTAAAAAATTTAACTTTATGTTTCTCCAATTTGTGAGATTTTCACCCATTATTTTTTCAAATATATTCTTTCTCTCATTTTTCTCTCTCTGGGATTCAAGTCACATACATGTTATACAATTAGATATTTTCTCCAGGGACCATGAGTCTGAAATTTTTGATATTTTTATTTCCTTTTATGTTCTTCTGAATGTATAACTTCTGTTGATCTGTGTTCCCAAATTTTGACTCTTTCTTTTTGTTATGTCCTTTCTGAAATTAACTTCATCCTGTATGTTTTTAATTTTATATTTAAAACTGTTTTCATTTTATTTTATCTTTTTATATACTTTCTATTTGACTGCTGATTTTCCTTCCTTTTCATCTATCACAAAAATTTTGTTTTTAATTTCACTAAGCATTTTTATAATGACCTTTTATAAAATCTTTCTTGGCTAATTCCAACATCTCAGTCATCTCAGAGTCACAATCTGCTGACTGTCTTTTCTTTTGAAAATGGGGGTAGTACAGTTTTCTCTTTATATGTAGAGTATTTTTGTATTATAAACATTTTGAATTTTTGCATGTGTTTATTCTTTTATATGCCTTTTAACAGCGTGTGAGAGTGTATAATAGGCAATAAACTGGTCAGACTGATCCTCAAATTGTCTCCTGTGCAGCTCAAGTCTCAAATTAATTCTTTTAGCCTTAGCTGGGCTGTTTGCTACATATTTACATGTTTCTGGATCAGAAATTTAGACCATAGTTTTTGTTCTTTCTGTCATATCTTTGACTCTCTTATCTCTGGGATTCCCCCCGCACTTTCCATTGCCTATGAGCTAAAGTTACTCCAAGCCTTTTCCCTGCTTTTTCAGGTCAGAAAAACCTTACTATTTGTTTTTGTTGCTTGTTTTCAATTAGAGTTTTAGCTGTTCTCCATTGCACCAGTTGTGACCCACCCTTAGGTTAAAAGACAAAAAAATTAGAAACTCAACACATGCTGACATTTTCATTCAAATGTTACCCTCCTTTTTAATGTGCCTTGTGGGTTCATTTCCTTGTGTGTCTAGATTTTTTTTTTGTAAACAGAGTTTACAGTTGTTATCTTCAGGAACATCAGTTGAGTAGGAGCTTACTCAACCACACCAGAAAATAAATTCTCAATTTCCTTCCTGTCATTCATAACAAAACTTAGAAAGGAGATAAATGCCCATTTATAAAGCTAGATAAACTATTATGCATGTATATAATAGAACTCTATACCTTTCTTTTTGATAACAATTTTTATGTATATTGTGTAGTTATCTCTAAGATACATATATTTTTAATATCTTTATTGCAGTATAATTGCTTTATGATGTTGTGTTAGTTTCTGCTGTATAACAAAGTGAATCAGCTATATGCATACGTATATCCCCATATTCCCTCTCTCTTGTGTCTCCCTCCCACCCTCCTTATCCCACCCCTCTAGGTGGTCACAAACCAAGCTGATATCCCTGTGCTATGCAGCTGCTTCCCACTAGCTATGTATTTTACATTTGGTAGTGTATATATGTCAATGTTACTCTCTTACTTTGTCCCATTAACTGAAAAAATACAATCAATATGCATGTCTCTGAAACTGGGAGGAAAAGAATGCCTGCTGAAGGATATAAAAGGAACTAATAAGAATAGTTTCCTCTAGGGAAGAAAACTGGATAGCTGGACTGGAGGTAAATAGTGAGAGGCAGAATTTTGCTTTATAACATTCGTATCTATCAAATCTTGAACACAGAAATGAATTATCTTTTCAAACGTAGACATAACTGCATTTAATTAAATATAATTTCAAACATTAAATTTAATATGAATCATTGTTTCCTTTTATTACCATTTTAGGACTATGCCTGTCTCAGTGGATCCTAGCAAGAAGTCTCAAGAGATACTGAATTGCAAGGTCAGAGAATTCTTGTGGGATTTTTCAGCCAGTCTAGACAGAAAGGAAGAAAATTGTGGAGAGAAGACAATAGGTAGTAATGCCCTTAGTGAGCTCACAGTGGGGAACTTCTCTCCTATAACTGGAAGACAACAGAAAGTTACTCTATAGCCACACCCCCTTTTAATCATACCTCATGTCAAATAAGAAATAATGAAGATAAAAGCAGTGTGAAAATTCATTTAAATTATGCTTTTAAGGAACAACTCAGCTCTCTTTTATTCCATTTACATCAGTGTCTTCTCACTAATAGATTTTTTAAGATACTTTTTCTTTAATGCTTTAATCTTTGTCAATACAAGTGAACAGAAATAGACTTGTGTGAAGATTAAAAAAAAAACTAAAAGTGAAAAGAAATGGTATTCTGTCAGGTCTAAAATAGAAACAAATAATACACTTGTCTATCTTATTTGTGCCAGAAAATTGACATAA
Source organism: Neophocaena asiaeorientalis asiaeorientalis (assembly GCF_003031525.2). Taxonomy (NCBI): domain Eukaryota; kingdom Metazoa; phylum Chordata; class Mammalia; order Artiodactyla; family Phocoenidae; genus Neophocaena; species Neophocaena asiaeorientalis. The sequence continues at coordinate 179,415 of NW_020174301.1, forward strand.
TTCAGATCTCAGAAGACTTAAAGGGTAATCTCCTAATTTCACTTCTGCTGGGAGATTTCCTTAAACTCTTTAATTTCCATTTCCCATGAAATAATTGATTTTTCACATGTATTGAAGTTTTAAAAGTTACAAAGGACTACATCAAGATTAAATTAATTATTTCAGTGATGAAGAACATAGTTGCAAATTTACTTTACTTTAACTACTCCTGCCTTGGATCAAAGCAAGAGAGTCATTTGAAAGGAAAAATCTTATCTTCACCTAAACATTCTTAAAGGGAAGTGGGAATGCTGTTACTTTATCTCATACAAAATTGCAACTGCCTCACTGTAGAGATGTGTTTGAGTTTAAATACTTGTCTCACAAAATGCCAATTATTAGGAAGAGGAAAAAGTGAGGCGCTTGAATGTTCAAAGCAGCTTAAGAAAATCACTTTTAAAATAAAAATAGGTAAAATGGTTGAGAACTCACCATAAACTGAGCTTTGGGTTTCACATAGATAATTTTATGAAATATTCCATTTTTGAAACATTATTTTATCCCTAAGAAAAACTTTGTTTTTACAGCCTGAACACCCTGAAAATCCTTGGCCACATTAAACTGTCTTAAGTAGACATACTAAAATAAATCCTCTAAGTTGTCAAATCTCAGTTAATTTCCAGCAATGACAGAAGCCCTTCATTCCCTCTCTAGTTTGGAAAAGACAACAATCATCACTATGCTCCATCTGGGATCCAGTCTGTAAGTGCCTGCCTGCCCTCTGGGAGAGTCCACACTTCAAACAAGCATATAAAGCATACCTGATGAAAGCAACTACTACAGCATCTGGGGGGAGAAGAAAAGGTGATACATTGGGATATTTTCCCCAAGTTCTCAGAGTGACAAGCAGATCTCACTAGCTATTGACTTGTATCATCCTTAAGAACAGCTGCCAAGCCATTCAAGCAAAATACTATACTGACCCCTAAGGGTCACATGGAGTTAACCAAATCTATTTCTAGGAAGTGTCCACATGCTGAGTGCCAGTTGCACCTGCTGCCCCTACTGTTGTTCCCAAGTTTTCTTTCTTATAGTTTTGCACCTCAGAGATCAATCCAGTGGTTTTGATGATCTTACTGGGCTTCTTTATCGTTTTTCATAACTCTTAGATGGGATCAGAGGCTTCCAAATAATAGACTCCCTCCTATTGAATGAGTCATGAAATCAAAGAGTAAAGGAGACTGAATCAAGATGAGAAACTGAATCTAAGGGTCTCACTCATCGCTCCAAAACTCACATCGTATTTCAGAAAAAAGCCACTAAAAATGCTGAAAAATAACTTCCATTTCTAGACCAGAAAATAAGAATTGTGAAAGATAATAACAAAAGAAATCAGAAAGGGAACTGAGGAAATCGTGCAAAGGAAGATTTCCCTGGAAGTGATCAAAGGACCAAGAATCACAAAGCACTGAGGACAGTGAATACCATGAAAGAGCGGAACTTAATAAACTGAAAACAAAATGATTCTCTCCAAAAGACTACAGAGAACAGATTGTCAGACATTAGAATAAATAAAATCAATACCATTAAAATAGGATATTGATTGCATCCATTAACTAAGATGAGACCTTAGAGCACACATTTCTAATAATCATAAGAAATTAGGGAATTAATCAATAAAAGATATAAACATTTAAACAATAATAAACCAAAGTCCAAGATAAGATTGGTTGGTATTCAAAATTTGTGTGTTTGTGGTAGGCTGAAAATTGGTCTCAGAATTGCTAAAAAGACAAAGCAGGGAGTAAAATATGATTAGTTACAAATTTATAGAGTTTACAACATAATAAAACAACAACTGATAAGGAGAAATAGCAAGAGTTCTCATAACAGAAGCTGAGAAAACTCTTCAATGGTTCTCATAAAAATAATATGTTCATTGACATCCCTGTAATAAATATAATAAGTGTATTCATAGGAGAGTTGGTTAGCACATCCTTCAGGCCAAACACTATTATTATTTTTAAAGCATTTATCTTCCCTCTCCTTTACTTTCCAGGTGGTTTGTGATTCTTGATTTTATGATAGTTGTTTAGAGCGAGATCCCAGTGGCTTCTCTGGGAAGGTACAGTATAACTCCACTTAAAAGCCTCATTGACTCTGAGGTCAGCACATCAAACACTCCTTTGCCTCAGGCTTCCTGTAGGACTCATGTGATCCCTTTAACTGTCACCATGGATTGCTGATCTGAGATGATGCCTCCAAAAAATTAACCAGGAGAGTGTGAGAGAGAGAGAAACAGTATTCCAGCAAATGAATCCCATGGCCTCTTACCTAGAATTACTTGGACAATAGAAGGGGTTGTTTTTAATGTTGTGATAATATAATAAAACGTAACAGCTTCCTATGACAAAAAATTGCTATCAACGTATACACACTTTATTTACAAATAAGAGGAAAATCAGGAGAAGAAAAAGCACAAAACTGCTATGGTTTTGTTTGAATGCTGAAAGCTTTTATAAAAAGCAAAATTAAACCATGATAATTTGATCTCATTGCTAGGGAGAGTCTGGAGAACACACAAAAAAGAGAAAAAGTAAAAGATACAGGTAAATTTGTATTGTTAGTTTTAATCTCAAAAGCTATTTTACAGCTTCCTCAGTTTCTCCCTCTGCTTTTATCCCCAAATCCCTGTTGATAAGAAGATATTTCAAAATTCTGTGTTATCTTAATCACTACATGTGGGCTTAGCTCTAATGCATGTGCCTGCCACACAACAAAAAAGACTGATACCAGATTTACGGCACCAAGATTCATCCCAAAACCCATGACTTGGTGTGCTTGGAAAGTGCTGGAAGATATTCTGCCCTGGGGAGGAATGTCTCAGAATGTAGGCAGGGCATGACCTGAAGGCAGGCAGTCCAATAATTCCAGTTCAGAGAGGATAGTAGAGTAGAGGCTGCTTGTTACTCCTCCATACAGCAAACACCAAGCCCAGAATAAGCATGCAAGGGTATTAAAGGGGAAAAAAATGGGGAAAAGGGGAGGGAGCCCTGGAAGCCTGGGGCTGTAATTCTGCCCCAAGTGAAGGAGAGAGAAGTTTGGGTGGAAGTGGCCTGGAGAGTCCCAGGAATGCCCAAGGCCATCTGTGAATCCTTGAGCCAATGGTCAGCAGTCAGAAGAGTCCTGTGCATCACAGGAGTGAGTCTGCTCTAGTATATCTGCTGCGTTCTGTCAACTATGTTCCCTGTAGCGAGAAGTCTTCAGGGAGCATTCTTATGACTGATATAGGGTGAAACATTTCTTTCGATCAGATGTTTTAAGCTAAGGGAACAACATCAGCCAAGCTTGCCTAACACTCATCTAGCAAGTTGGATTCATTATTGGGCTGTACAGAGAGATTATATATAATCTCTATTTTAAGATGGTGAAACAGAGGCCTAAAAAGGTTGCAAATTCAATTTCATCCATCTAGGAAGTGAGCAGGTTGGGCAGGGCAGCCCAGATCTGGAACCTGTTTCTCTAACCACTGTACCTAAAAAATGCCCACCTCTACTTGTTGGGACACCATCTTCAGGGGATAGAGCAAAGAACCAGCCCACAGATTCAAATTCAGAATTAACCCTATTACTATCCATTATTTCAAATCAGGACATATTTTATCTCTTAAGTATTAGTAAAGACTGTGTGATTCATGAATGGCAGAAATTGTTTTTCCTTTTAATATTAGAGCATTTTGGAGTGCGGGGAAAAGTACTGCTGTCTTAGGTACTGGAATTCAGTTAGGAACTCAAGGCAAAAACAAAGGTTCTAGCTCCATCATATGAGATTGTTATTTTCTGTTTATCAGGAGATGTACAACCAAGGCAGGGGGTGTGGGCAGGAGTAGACAATACCAACAACTTTTAAATCATGAGTTATAACAAAATATGTTTTAAATTCTGTTTATAATATCTATTTTGAAATATACCAGGAAATATTTAACTGTTGAACTAAACATTTATGCTATGATAATGAGCTACAATCACATTTCCTCCAATGTACTATTCCCAGAAGTAGGGACTTTTCTTTGATTTTACTATGGGCTGTTTTTTGCTACATTCAAACAAATCTTGGTTCAATAAATTATTTAGTGAGCCCTGGATAACCAATCTAGTATCTCTGCACACGAAACGACTGTGATTTAAGTGAATGTATTTTTGATAAATGAGCTCTGCCTGAATGATTTATCAACTTAATGTGGAATTGCCCTACAATTGTATAGTATTAGGTTTGGTTTGTATCTGAACCTTTTATTGTAAGCTGGGGAAATGAGGCAAAAGTATAAGCTATTTCCAGTTGGAGGTTAGGAAAGAATTAGATTTGTGTAAGTTGACAGTGTGTGGCTCAAACAACAGAAAATAAAGTAAAAGGAGTAAAGACACAGAAAGTTTATTTAAATCTGATTTTATGGAAATGATCCATGCACGCTGAATAAAGGGGAAAAACACCATTAGATTTAACTGAGCTTACTAACTAAATGTGTCTCTCATATCAGAAACTTTTTTCTAAGGGGACACAGTCTGCTTCTCTTTGTCAGCTTAGTATTAAGCAGAGCTAAAAAATAGAAAGACCTTTGGTATAGTTTGAACGGGTAGAAAAAGCTAGAGCTAAGAAGCATACTAAGCATATTTCCACAATCACCATCAGGAAGACGCCAAGTGCAGGGGTTTATAAGCTTTAAGATGCCTTATTGGCTCATATGTCTCTGTGGCACACGAAATGATGGGGTGAATTATAATGACTCATAACCATATCAGAACTTCATCAACATAGATTGTGACATAATTTTAGCTTACGTCAAAGATAAACACACTCAAACATGACTTAAAGTGGTGAAACAGATTTTATTCAGTAACTGACCATAGGGGAAAAAGCTGGGCTCCATTAGATTTGTGCATGGGTGACTGAGCCTTTTAAAGGGAGAATGAAGGAAGGGGGTGGGAGTAACCAGGGGCTCAGGTAGAGTCAGTTAATTGAGGAATTACAAAGAGTTGTTTCGTGTAAATGTGATTCTGCTAGCCGGCAATTATTGAAGTTAGGATCCGGTCCTCCCACAGTGACCGGACATAGGGGCTCTATCCTTCCTGATGATTATATTTCAAAGGGAGGACTTTCAGGTACTTGAGGAAGACACTCCTGAGGTGTAGGAGATACATGTATTGATATATCTCAGAGAAGTGGAAGTAGTGTTCGTAATTGTAAATTCTCTTAGTAAATGTCCTAAGAAAGGGAGATCAAGGACCTACTGTCAGGCTTGGCTAGAGCAAACAGTAAATTCTCCTGGCTGCATTGAGCTTTCTCAGGCAGGCATGCCTGCGGTCATCCTAGGGACATAGCCTTATGCTGCCAGAAGCCATGCTAGAGCTTGGTCACCTCTTGGTGCAGAGGTTTGGAGAGAGACATTATATGGCAAGGGTTCTGCACTTCACACCTAGCTAAGGAAGTAACATGCACAGGCCTCTTAAGGCAGCATGCCAAGATTAGTTTGGAATCCTAAATACATAACAGTGCAAGCTATAAGATACATAATTATGTATTGAAAATATTATTTGGGCTTGACACAATGCCAGTCAAATGGGTTACAGTGGTAAATGATACAGAACTATTGCATGCACATGTCAAATTTTAATCTAGTGGGTGAAACTAGCACTAGAGCAATAGTGGCACATATAATTAACAAATATTGTGCTTCCAAAAATAGAGATACCCGGAAATACATAAGACCCTCTATATTTTTTGCCAAAAATTGAATGTGAATCTGAAAAGCCTCTAAAACTAAATATAACAAAGGAGAAAAGAAGAACATGTTAAACAACACCATAGGCATGCATTCAGTAAGATTCAGACTGCAGGAGACTTTACAGAATAAGCTAGATTTCTTTAAAAAATTAATAAAAATATTATAGGGAATCAGTATGTTAAAAGATAGCATCTATGGACCGTGATCCTAATGAAAACAAGAGAGAGACAAACTACATTTGTGATTCTACTAAGAAAATACTGAATACTGTTAATAATTTTAGATTTGAAAATGACTAATTTTTTAAAGAGGCATAAATTAGAGATACATACTGCTGTGTATGTCAATGAAATAATATATCTTGAATTTGTTTCAGAATAGTCTGGGGTTCAGGGTTAAACGTGAGTCTAAGTGAATTAAGATTGACAAGTGGACAATTGTTGATGCTGGGTGATGGGTATATTTGAGTTAATTAAGCAAGTCTCTTTTGGAACTAAGAAGCTTAGTTCCACCATAGATGGGAAACAGAGTATAAAAGAGAGGGACTTGCAAGAAGAAGCTGGATATATAACCTTCTTGAGGATTTGGGGCATACTCTTATAATAAATGGAAAATCATGAAAATTTTTAAGCAAGGAAGTGACAAAATTAGGTTTTGTTTTGTGAAAGAACAATCAATCTCTTAAGAGATTGAAGGAAGGCAAGAATGAAGAGGCTTCTGCAACACTCCAGGTGAGTGATAATAGTGACAGAAATACAGATATAGTAAAGTGAATAGGGTCAAGATACTAAGATGATAAAATCATCAGTAATTGGCAGTGCACTAGATAGAGAGAACTGTAAAGAAAGATAGCAAGGAAACCTCTATGATTTTAATTCACACAATTTAATGTTGGTATCATTCACCAGACTATTGCAGAGGACATATTTAAGGGATAATACTCATAAGGTCTGTTCTAGACTTAGAAAATTTGAAGTGCTTTTGTAGCATGCAAGTCAAAAAGAAAAAAGGTTTTCTACAACAATCTATAACTTTAGAAAAAAGGGATCTAGGTTGGAAGTATAAATTTAAGAGTCCCAAGAAAATAACAGAGAAAAACTAGCAACCATCACTGCCAACTGTACTCTGGATAAAAAGAGGGCCTTGGTGTAAGCCCTGAGAAGTATCAGTCCTTAAGGTCCAGGTAGAGAAATTTGCTTCTAGGTCACTGAAGTCATTCAATGTTCATTGAGCAACAAATATAAGCTGGGTAACATAAAAACCATAAGTTGAAACACAAAAGGAAAAATAATGAAAAAATGAAAAAAGTGTAAGATGAATGAAAAGACACATCAATGTAGAGTCTACTGACATTAAAAAGATATTCAAAGGATATTATTAATAGTTTGGTGTCAATAAAGTTGACATTCTATATGAAGTGGTCAAATTTCTTAAGAAACAAAATTTGAGAAAATTGCCAAATAAATAATTTTTAATGGAATAACTCTATGCCTGTTAAAGAAATTAATTTCATAATTTAAAAAACTTAAAAGCAAATCAGCAACAGCAACAACAATACAAAAAAATTCCTAGCCAAGCTGGATCCACAGGAAAACATTAACCACTATTTTTAAAAGAAGAAATAATACCAATTTTACACTTACTCTTTCTAGAATAGAGTAAGAACACTTCCCACTTCTTATGAGGCCAGATACTACTGATTTCAAAATCTGGCAATGTTATGAGAATAGAAATTTAAGGCAAGTATCTCCCATAAATACACATGCAAAAATGCTAAATTGAATAATACCAATCAATAATAGTCATACTGTATTATGATCATTTTTATTCTCGATATTTAAGATCATTTTCCAATTAGAAAAATCAATCCATTTAATTAACTACATTAACAAAATTAAGGATAAAGTGTATAATAATTACAAAAAATTATGTGATGAAATTCAATACTCACTTTATGAAAATGCTTGATGTACTTAGAGGAAACTTCCTCTATATTATGAAGGAAACTACAAAGAATCTACAAGAAGCATCATATCTAATGGTAAAATATTGAGTACCTCCTCTGAGACTGAAAGCAGTATAAGGATATAAAATGCATAGAGATTTTGTAAAAAGTCAGTTTTGTTCACCACTGTCCATCTGAAATATAGAACTGTGCCTGGCATATAGTATATTTTCAATATTTAATTAATGTTCATGCTTCACTTATCTTGGCCTTGGGGACATATAAAAAGAAAATATGGCAAAGACTTTTTTCTCCATCGAAACACCAAATGGAATCTTAGAAGCTGTTTAAGTTGCTCCAAACTTTATTTCACATATAAGATTAAACCCAAAGGATTACAATAAAGAATGATGAGAAATTCCATGGGGGGAGGGGGAGGTGAAAATAACTCTAAAATGTAGACCTTTCATATTCCTTAATGATTGTAGCTGCATATACACATTTTAAAATAGTTTAAAAGCCCCATAGCAGAGACAGAGAACAAAATTTTATCAGAAATTAATTTTCCAAAGACAGTAGGCACCAATTTTCTAGCAACCAGAAAAGAGGTACAGAATTATTTCCATAACTGCTATTAAACTACTCCAGCATAATACTGCTAACAAAAGAAAAGTATATGATAGGAGAGATGGCCTCTCCTACAGTTTATTTCACAAAGACATTGACTTAACACTTCTCTCATGTGATATAGGAGAGACCAGAGTACAGTTGGCAGTGATGGTTGTTAGACCTCCAGAGAAAAAATAACTTTCTGTGACTGGTAATTACTCCAGCCTTCCTTGGGAAAAATCCCGAGTTTAGTTTCATTCTTTAGCATGATATATGTGATCCAAAACATATTTATGAGAGCTAGTTGACATTTCCATGTTTTTGATTTGGGGGAATTATTTTTATTGCTAAACATTTTATTGTTGCTGTTTTTCACATTAATTTTGGCAACTAAATATAGGACATTTTGATTTTCAGTTCCCGGTCTGCCTTAAAGCAGGAAACCTAGAGGCTGCTCTTCCCATGTTTTTCCCTTCAAGGGAGATAACTGCCCAAAGTATGAAAATGAGTGGTTAATTACTGTAGAGACCAGACATTCCACATAGCCTGGCTGGTCACCTGTGCCCAGCAGGTCCAGACTAAAGAATCTCCCTACTGTTGTGGCTTAGAGTTATCGTAGAGTTAACTGCCATGGCCTCCTTCTTGATCACTGTAATTAATTCTCCACTCAACAGCCAGAGTGAGTTTAAAAAAACAACTCAATTTCATTTGCAATAGCCAAAATCTGGAAAAAGGCCAGGGGTCCTTCAATGAGTGAATGGTTAAACAAATGTACATCTACACTATGGACTACTATTCAGCAATAAAAAGGAATAGATTATTGATAAATGCAACAGCCTGGATGAATCTCCAGAGAATTATGCTGAGTGAAAAATGCTAATGTAACCAAAATGTCATCTTCTGTAGGATTCCATTTATATAGCATTCTTGAAATGATGAAATAAAAGAAATGGAGAACAGATTAGTGGTTGCTAGATTTTAAGGAGAGTGTGATGTCCTGTACTTTGTATCAAAGTCAATATCCCTGTTGTGACATTGTGGTATGGTTTTGCAACCTTTGGCAAAATTGGGTAAAGTACACTTGGGGTTTCTCTGTATTATTTCTTACAAATGCATGTGGATCTTTGCCTCAAAATAAAAAGATTAACAAATAAAATAGTACATTTAAACTTAAATGTAAAAGAAAAGCATGGGATAAGGTACAGGAAAGGCAAAACTATAAAAATATCAACTAAAAATCCTGAGTTCACTTAAGCACACAGGGTGTTATGTGTATATTCGATTAAAAGCCTTTCCTACAGAAATAAAAATATTTGGGAGTATAATTTTCAGCTACACGTCAGGTAAAGGATGCTGCTTCTCAGAAGCTTGCATCTTGTGGTTTCAGAGGAATGGAAGTTCATGTAGAAGCTACAAAACTTTAACTTCCTTGCATGACTTTATGAGCACCTTGAATACTACAGTGTTACCAAATGTGTGATTTTAAAATGTAGCATATAAGGTGGGGAAAGGTTCTAAGATTTTCTCAGCAAAATTGGAAAATAGGTGGCAATATAATCAATTAGTACGAATTCCAATCAACACCATCATTTAAATGAGTTTAATAAGAACTCCATTCAAGTTTGAAATGTTTCATCTTTGAGTTACTTGTGAATGTCACTGAACTACAGCAAAAGAGTGCTGGCTGTGGGCCCTGGGATTCCTGGAGTACCACTGCCATACAGGTTGTGATCCCTTTTGGACTGGTGACAGTTGGGCATCTTAAAATTATCACCTGGGACGATATAAGCTTTTCTGGGGGAAAACTACCTTATGATTTGCAAGTCATGTGGCTGCTCTTCAACTCTCTGAAATCTTCAGTTACGGCAACTTTAGAGCCAGACGTTTTACCTCAGCATAACTTTGTTACTTTAATACTGTCTTAGTTGTGTATACTTGGGCTATTTTTTAATTCTCTCGGTGTCTCAAGTACCTCATCTATAAATTGGAGATAATAGTAGCACTTACTTTATGGGGCTGTTGTGAATAAGAAATAAGGCAAAACATGTACAGCTGGTAATGTGAGCTTATAACAGAACTTTGACTAATAGAAAGTGAAATGTACATGTTAATGTCCTCTGTCATGAACATCACTGATCGTTCACCTTGGTTTCTGATCTACCTAGCATTGAATTTTCTGTAGGAGGAGATGTCTCAGGAAATTGCCCTGACTTGGTCTTTCCAAGTTTAAGGAATCTGATCTCCAGATTCCTGATTTATGGTTTCTGTTGGATAAAGAAACTTCCCCAGAAAGAAAATTATTGGAAAGCATAGCTAAGACATGCAAGAGACAAAGTCTGATGACATTATCTGAACTACTGGACCTAGGTAGGCCTGAAGTTAAATCCACCTCTTGCCAAATCTAGAAATGTGCCTTCTATTTCTAGACCTAAATCCAATCAATCAGCCACACAATTGTGTCAATTGTACCTCTGAAACGTCTCTTGACTCTATTGTCTGCTCTCTCTTCTCAGTTCCACTTAGTTCAGACTCCCTTCAGTTCTCACCTACTTATTTCAATAGTCTCAAGCTTCCAGTTTTTTCTCCCTCTCCCAACCCCATCCTCCACGCTCTTCTCAATTATCCTTCTATATCACAAAATATGATCAAGTTGTTGATATATCTAAAGGAGATCCATTGCCCATTGCAGTGATTTTTTTTTTAAAGGCTGAGACTTTTATTTGAGCTATGGAGGGAGCAGATTCACTTTTTCTGCTGGATATGCATCCAAGAGAATATAGCCTTAGGTATGCCTGACAGCCAACTTGTGACCAAGAAGGGGAGTATTCCAGATAGAGTTAACCTGGAAAAGATGTTAACTGAGTTAATGCTGGAAAGTGGAGAGAGAAAAAAACAGACCCAGAAAACATCTGTGGATCCCCTGTGTATCCAGCTGTGCCCAAACATCTCAAAGAGTATGAAAGAGGTGGTCTGATAAGGAGATCTGGATTCTGATTTTTTAAAGTATACAGGTAACTTTCATATAAGTGTGCTACAGATGACCCTTTAGAAAACCATGACAGGCTCTGCCTCCTGTGACTTAACCTCTGACTCATAATTCACCAGGCTGTCTCTGCTGTTAACTAAATAAAACATTCCTTCTCATTGTGAGATACCAGTTAATTTGAGTTGTAGACTTTCTGAACTGACCTCTTCATCATACAATATTTTTCCTGTCCTATGTGCCTGCTTTTATGTGAGATATTTTGTGTAGTATTTAAAAATGATATCTATGTAAGATCAGTTTTTAGAAAGGTAAGTTATGTGTTATTTTACACAGAGAAGTGAATATATGTTATCTCACACAGAGAAGTGAATATAAATTTGTATCTCCTTTCTTTGAATTGATGACTTAATATGTGTTAAATTTATTTTATGTACTGAATTTAAATCAACATGTGATGTTTTGTTTTTTTAATTCCTGCTTTGAAATTTTTGGTGAATATTTGCATATTTACCATTTAAAATATTCAAAAGCTCTTTGAAACTTAATCTTTTCTGTTCTATATGCATCATAATATGCTTTAGCTAAAAGTAATACAATCTGACATCAGAGTGTTAGTGAGAGAATAGAAGAAAAAATGAAAATTTTTACTAAGAAAGAATTAAACAGCTAAAATATGTTCTATAGATATGAACAGAAAGAATATGAGACTCAGTGAATGACAGATATTGATTTAGAGATAGAACAATCTGTGGACCACACAGGTTTTCATATATGGAAGAAATAAAAGTTAGATAAATAAAGTAGATAAGGGAAATAACTGTGTGAAAGCAAAATCTATAGAAAATAAGATCTGAGCTGTTACTAGAATAAAAGACCTAGGTTTAAAATCTACGGTTTATCTTCTCTGAATTATATTTTAACTTCTATTTCTTGGATAAGGACAGAAAATGAAATTGGAACAGGGGAATGACACCAGGCCATGTGATAAGCTGATCCCACCACATTTCTTTTATTTCTTTCTTAATAGCTACAGTATCTTTTTTGCTTCTCTGATTCCCCATTTTACCTCACAGAATTGTACTGGGTGACTCTTTGGCCACCATATATAAGGTATTTAGTTAATCTACTGTGAGCTCAAATCTCAGCTCTGCACTAACTTATTACTTGGGTTACCTCGAGCAAGTTGCTGTACCTCCTTGAGACTTGATTGCCTCATATGTAAAACGGATAAGCCAATACCAACATACTTACAAATATATTGTGAGGATTAAATTAGGTAATGTATGCAAACACATGTAAAACTGTGCCTCCCTAGATTAACCATTCTACCAATATTGACCATTTGTATTATTGTCTTGATCATTGCCTTGGGTAGAATCTTTTTTTGAATTAGACATCCCGACAAGCTCTTAATTATTGAGTTTGTTTTACCCTTATATTTCAGGCTGTTACAGTTTCTCAAGGTCTTAGAGTGCTCTATTTCCTCACCAAGTTCACGAAATATCTTTGCCCCCTCTTCTTCTGTTTATTCACTGTTTATTTTCTATTTATATATCTCTATTTATTATGGCTGTTTTTCCTGACTCCGACTTTGGAGAAAGTCAATTCATTATTCCCAACATGCCCAGAACAGATTTCAACTGTTAAAATAATTGATTCTATCCATTATCTACATTCTTAAATTAATGAGTATGTTGTCACTTCCCAGAAATGCCTGCCAAGAAGCAGTAATGGCAAAGACTCCTGGCTGCAACATTGCTGTGATGTCCAGAACTTTTTAAAAAGCTTTAGTTGACTGACTGAAGAACAGAGCTGCTGAGCTGAGGCAAGAGAAGAAATGGGTCTAGGAACCCATTGCAATTTCAAGATGTGATATCATATGTCTTGGCTGGGTGAATTTGTTTCTGTTCTCTGTGAGGTAGGGTAAGATTAGCAGATAAACCCTTAGGAGTATTTCAAGTGAAGTCCATCCCTAATCTCTTCTAGCAGTCTCAAAACTGTTTTCTGGGGAAAAAGTATAGCTTTTTAAAAGACTCTTCACCTGCACCAGGACCCCTATCTTCTCAGGTATTTCATTGCCTCCACCTTCCTGGAACAACAGTAATTCTTTGTATTGGCAAGGTGGCCATTTTGACGACTTTATTTATCTCATCCTCATGACTCTCCCATCCTTGCTCTTCAACAGGGCAGGGAAAAATAGAGCCCCAACTCCACAGAAAAACTTCTCAGCATCTGACCCCAAAATCAAGGCAAGGTCTTCCCATGGGATGCCTCAGTGACTCAACCTAAGATAGGAACTCATCGGCACTTTTTCAAATTTCTCAAGATACTTAGTAATACAACCCTGTGGGGATGAAGGGAAGCAAGCTGGACTATTCTGAATATCAGAGAGGGTACCTTTCAGGTTTAGGGAATAAGAATCAGTTTGATCCCATTATTTTGTAAGTTAGATTGACCCATCCCTCTCCATCATCATTCAATTTTAACATGTGATTTAACATAGATTTAAAATTCCCTATTAGAATATGCTTCTAAGGAGCACACTGATTGGCCATGAACTGTCCTTGAGGTGACATTTCTTTGCTTTCTTTTTGCTATTGAAGTTCCCTGCTAAGCAAACAAGGTTCTGAGTAGCAATCATACTTCCCCTAAAGCTTGGGCAAAGGGGGATGGTAATAGAAATTGAAGTCAATCAAGGCTAGCCAATGTGGCAGGGCAATGTGTGAATAAACTATCAGAATTTAAAATATTTAGCTTGTGTGTATCTGGTGGTATGGAGAAGCCATTTACTCATGTTCAGTTCTGCAGCGCACCTCAGAAGATTTATTACAGGGACCAGAGCTGAACTATGGTACTTATCACTTCAATTTAGCTCTTTGCTCCTTCACTGTCTAATAGTAAAGGTGAAAAGAATTTGAAGATTTATAGACAAAATTTAGGGGTTTTGTTGCTCTTCTGGTATAAAATCCCAAGTAAAGAAAAGGAAAAGAACTGTAATGTCATAGGGCTTAAAGATCCAAAGAATCAAGAGTGAAAAATTCTCAATAATTTTAACAATGATTAAATTCCTTCACTGCGCTGAGGACATTAAGATATCCAAACTTTTGTTTTCAAAGAGTATAAAATCTACAGGAGAAGACAGATTAAAGTGGAAAAAAGTCAGGATTCAGAAGAGGGTGCAATGACATTGAAGGCTGAAATATATAAAGGTATTTGGAGGGGGTTGCCTGCCAAAATTATATTAGGCCAGGTAAGGAAAGTCATCCTACCTAAAGTGTATGTGAGTAAAAATACTGCATTTTCATGAAAGGTACATGAAAATTTCAAATGGCAAATAGTTACACCAAATGTAATACCAAGTGCCAGCCAACAGTATGCCTTACTTCTAATTCTGAAGGGGCTTCTGGAAAGAAGTTAATTGCTATCTAATGAGGATAAACATGTGCTGTGCTTGATTCTAGATCAATTTGTGCTAAGTTTAAGGATCCCCAGGAATTCAACTATCCAACAAGAGAGCATCGTACACTTCCATTGCTCTGCACTTTTAGCTATGTGAGACAATTCACTAGAAATGCTGTCATCATTTCCCACCACTTATCAAAATCTTTCTCATCATTCAATGGCTAAATCAAATTCTACTTCTTCCATAAAACTTTCTAAAATATTAATATTCTTCATCGTTCATTCACATTTCCTGTAGTCATCTTGCATCCCCAAACTGAATCATGTGTGTTTGGAGAGAAGGGGGCAATGTGTGGCAGAGACAATGCGAAGTATTCACCAAATCATCTAATTTACCCCCTGAACACATATGAAGACTACATTCAAGCACTTTGTGAATCAGTGTGGCAATATGACTAACTTTGATCAGTGTGATGTGCATGAAAATTATATATACTACTTTCAAACTTGCCTTGAAAAAATACTCCCATATCCTATTGTTCGGTTGATTTTCCTTCTATCATAGCTATGGAAGCTCTGTGGTTAGGAAGGTGGTGACCCAGGTAGGAGGAGCCTAGATTCCTTAATTACTGAGTAGAGAAGTGATTCCCAGAAGAAACACCCAACCAGCAACTTCCGCATTGGATTCTGAATGAGTAAAATATAAACTCCTGGAGAGAGGGGGAAGATGGCGGAAGAGTAAGACACAGAGATCACCTTCCTCCCCACAGATGCATCAGAAATACATCTACACGTGGAACAACTCCTACAGAGTGCTGGCAGAAGACCTCAGACCCCCCAAAAGGCAAGAAGCTCCCCACATACCTGGTAGGGCAAAAGAAAAAAGAATAAACAAAGACAAAAGAATAGGGATGGGACCTGCACCAGTGGGAGGGAGCCATGAGAGGGGAAAGGTTTCCACATGCTAGGAAGCCCCTTCAAGGGCAGAGACTGCAGGTGGCAGAGCGGGGGGGCTTTGGAGCTGCAGAGGAGAGCACAGCAACAGGGGTGCAGAGGGCAAAACGGGGAGATTCCCGCACAGAGGATCGGTGCCGACCAGCACTCACCAGCCCGAGAGGTTTGTCTGCTCACCCGCCGGGCGGGTGGGGCTGGGAGCTGAGGCTCCGGCTTCGGAGGTCAGATCGCAGGGAGAGGACTGGGGTTGCACCGTGAACACAGCCTGAAGGGTTTAGTGCACCACGGCTAGCCAGGAGGGAGTCCGGGGAAAAGTCTGGAGCTACCAAAGAGGCAAGAGACTTTTTCTTCCCTCTTTGTTTCCTGGTGCGTGATGAGAGAAGATTAAGAGCGCTGCTTAAAGGAGCTCCAGCGACTGGCGCCAGCTGCGGCGAACAGTGCGGACCCTAGAGACAGGCATGGGACGCTAAGACTGCTGCTGCTGCCACCAAGAAGCCTGTGTGCGAGCACAGGTCACTCTCCACACCTCCCTTCCAGGGAGCCTGTGCAGCCTGCCACTTCCAGGGTCCCGAGATCCAGGGACAACTACCCCCAGAAGAACACATGGCGTGGCTCAGGCTGGTGCAACGTCACGCCAGCCTCTGGTGCCGCAGGCTCGCGCCACACTCCGTGCCCCTCCCCTCCCCCCAGCCTGAGTGAGCCAGAGCCCCCGAATCAGCGGCTCCTTTAACCCCGTCCTGTCTGAACGAGAACAGACGCCCTCCGGTGACCTATACGCAGAGGTGGGGCCAAATCCAAAGCTGAACCCCAGGAGCTGTGTGAACAAAGAAGAGAAAGAGAAATCTTTCCCAGCAGCCTCAGGAGCAATAGATTAAATTTCCACGATCAACTTGATGTACCCTGCATCTGTGGAATACCTGAATAGACAACTAATCATTCCAAATTGAGGAGGTGGACTTTGAGAGCAAGATTTATTATTTTTTCCCCTTTTCCTCTTTTTGTGAGTGTGTATGTGTATGCTTCTGTGTGAGATTTTGTCTGTATAGCTTTGCTTTCACCATTTTTCCTAGGGTTCTATCCGTCTGTTTTTTTTTTTTTTTTACTTAAAAAAATATTTTTTCTTAATAATTATTTCTTTATTTTAAGAACTTTATTGTATTTTACTTTATTTTATTTTCTTTTATCCTCTTTCTTTCCTTCTACTTTTTCTCCCTTTTATTCTGAGCCGTGTGGATACAGGCTCTTGGTGCTGCAGCCAGGAGTCAGTGCTGTGTCTCTGAGGTGGGAGAGCCAACTTCAGGACACTGGTCCACAAGAGACCTCCCAGCTCCACGTAACATCAAACAGCAAAAATCTCCCAAAGATCTCCATCTCAAAACCAACACCCAGCTTCACTCAACGACCAGCAAGCTACAGGGCTGGACACCCTATGCCAAACAACAAGCAAGACAGGAACACAATCCCACCTGTCAGCAGAGAGGCTGCCTAAAATCATAATAAGGTCACAGACACCCCAAAACACACCACTGGACGCAGTCCTGCCCACCAGAAAGACAAGATCCAGCATAGAAACAAATGACAATAGAAACACGAGCACCCAAAACCTATGAGATGCAGCAAAAGCAGTTCTAAGGGGGAAGTTTATAGCAATACAATCCTACCTTAAGAAACAGGAAACATCTCGAATAAACAACCTAACCTTGCACCTAAAGCAATTAGAGAAAGAGGAACAAAAGAACCCCAATTTTAGCAGAAGGACAGAAATCATAAAGATCAGATCAGAAATAAATGAAAAAGAAATGAAGGAAACGATAGCAAAGATCAATAAAACTAAAAGCGGGTTCT
>NW_020174301.1:197029-197426 GCF_003031525.2 Neophocaena asiaeorientalis asiaeorientalis
AATACTAGCAAACAGAATCCAACAGCACATTAAAAGGATCATACACCATGATCAAGTGGCATTTATTCCAGGAATGCAAGGATTCTTCAATATACACAAAGCAATCAATGTGATACACCATATTAACAAATGAAGGAGAAAAACCATATGGTCATCTCAATAGACGCAGAGAAAGCTTTCAACAAAATTCAACTCCCATTTATGATAAAAATAGGCCAGAAAGTAGGCATAGAGGGAAATTTCCTCAACATAATAAAGGCCATATATGACAAACCCAGAGCCAACATCATCCTCAATGGTGAAAAACTGAAAGCATTTCCACTAAGATCAGGAACAAGACAAGGTTGCCCACTCTCACCACTCTTATTCAACATAGTTCTGGAAGTTTTAGCCACAG
>NW_020174301.1:197450-220552 GCF_003031525.2 Neophocaena asiaeorientalis asiaeorientalis
AGAAGAAAAGGAAATAAAAGGAATCCAAATCAGAAAGAAGAAGTAAAGCTGTCACTGTTTGCAGATGACATGATACTATACATAGAGGATCCTAAAGATCGTAACAGAAAACTGCTAGAGCTAATCAATGAATTTGGTAAAATAGCAGAATACAATATTAATGCACAGAAATCTCTGGCTTTCCTACACACTAATGATAAAATAGAACCAAGGGGTAAGATGGGAATAAAGACACAGAACTACTAGAGAATGGACTTGAGGATATGGGGAGGGGGAAGGGTAAGCTGTGACAAAGTTGAGAGAGTGGCATGGACATATATACACTACCAAACTTAAAATAGATAGCTAGTGGGAAGCAGCCGCATAGCACAGGGAGATCAGCTCGGTGCTTTGTGACCCCATAGAGGGGTGCGATAGGGAGGGTGGTAGGGAGGGAGACGCAAGAGGGAAGAGATATGGGAACCTATGTATATGTATAGCTGATTCACTTTGTTATAGAGCAGAAGCTGACACACCTTTGTGAGGCAATTATACTCCAATAAAGATGTAAAAAAAACAAACAAATCAATACAAAACAAAAAACTCCTTTTTTCAGACTCCTTTACACAAAGCTACTGAAATTTGTTTGTTGTTGTATTTTATGAGAACTAGTATTAAACACTGTCAATATCTAGAAATCACAAGTCTTATATAGGTCTTACACCAGACTTTTTGGGGTTCAATGAAGGAGAATTTCCAATGAAAATTAGAATGGTCGTAAGAAACTTTATAAAAGGCAAGAAACTTAAAATGGCATAAAGTATTAGTTATGCTTCCATATTAGAAGAATAGACATAGTAGAGAGGATTCATATCATTAAGACAAGCATGGTGAAGAATTTTAATAACATATCATTAAAGATGTAATTGAAGAAATTGGGTATTTTTAGACTATGGATTAGAATATTAGTAAAAAAAAAAGTAGAAAAGGGACATAGCAGACCTGTCTGGCTAGAGCTAAACAAATGATCAGGAGTCAAAGGGAGATGGATTTTCATCTGATATAAGCCTTTTCTTCAGTAATCCAAATTGTCTAAATCAAAGATCTATTGCTCCAGTAGATAATGAGTTTTCTGTGTTTAGAAGCATCCAAGCATGTGTTCAGCATTGACTTATCAGGGATGTTTTAGATTTAAGGTTGGACTAAATGCTACTAATACTATCATTTTAGAGGCTGTCTACTGGAGAATGTAACAATATTGAATGTGACTTTTCTGGGAAAAGAAAACTCTACTGCCACTTTTACCTTCAACTCTCAGTTCCCACAACCAGCCTTGCTCTTTTTCTATAAATGCTATATGAAAATTTGTAGCCAGTCATTCATGCTAATATCAGCAACCCCTTCAGATGCATGACTATAGGAGGGAAGAAACAATTCTCTTTTCAGAAGTCTACAAATTACTGGTCGGAGGAAACCCATGACCTACCTCCTGGGAGAAAATGTCAGGACAATATTGTTTTATGTATTACAAACTACTCTTTGGGATAATCTTTTCCCTCTTTTAATTATTTCAAACTCCACAATGGTTGTAGTGAATCTAATACAACAATACTTACACATTTACTAATGCCTTATCTATTGATCACTCAAAGCCATTTGTGCATGATGTGGGAAACTCATTGTCTTTTTCTGCAGCTTCTCATTTGTAAGCCCCTTCAAATCCACCCACGCAAAGACCACTGCCCAGAATTAAGCCCCATAGCCTATTCTGTTTTATTAGTATCTAGTTATTTTCCAGTTTTCATCACTTATAAATTCTGACAAAGGTATCTGTATTGCACAATAATCTATCTCTACATTTCCAAGTCTAAACACTGACCTTTCTCTTTGGTAGAACGGAAGAAAAACACCATAGTCTGAGAGAGCACAGGTCTCCTTGATCCTCTCTAATAAGCAGGGTTTCATTCTATTCTATTTGAATATTTTATTGTCTCTGATTACAAAGTATAGATCCATTTTCAAAAACTATGATGTTGCTTTATTTCAAATTTGTTGCTTTTCAACTAACTTTATTCATTTTCATTTCTCCTATTATTTACAACAAAAGAAAACTCTGACTCTTCCTGGAGGTGTCATACTCTGAGGGAATGATTCATTTTGCTTCTTTGGAGCTGAACTCCATTAATGTCATATTACACAGCATAGGTTTATCTAAATATATCAGCCTAAGATCTTTTAAAGACTCGCTGTTTCTTCTCTCAGGTCTGGCTCATCCCAGTTAGAATGAACTAAGGATCATAGGAGGAAAGCATAAATCTTTTCATATTGACTACAAAATATATATCCTGAGGACACTGCTTGACAATTTATAAATCGCCCTAAGTACAATGAATTGGAAAAAAAGCTAATAGGAAGAGCAGTAGAGAGAACAATGAGTTTATTGATTATTCATGAGCTATATATACATTTATGTTGCTAGTTCTCCTTACTATTGCACTGTTCATGTGCACTAGCCCCTTTTGTCTTTGTTGAAATGAGAGAGACTAGAGAAAGACAGTGGATTTGATTTTCATGACTCAAAAAAAAAAAAAATCGGAAAGATAGGGAAACCCCCCCCAAAAGATCAGGAAAAAAGTCTTTCCTTAGCTACTAATTGCAGTTACATTTCACAGTGTAACCATGAACAGAAATCCCAACTCATATGTTTATATATTTTTCCTAATGTGAACATCAGCCTTTTTATGACTCTTACCTTAAAAGAGTACAGTGATGTCATTATTAGAGTGGGTGGGAATAGCTATCACTTAGTAGCTCTGGAACTTTAGGAATCTAGCATTTCTAAATTTTAATTTTCACATCTGCAAATTTAGAATAATTATACAGTTTTCATGATGATTAAATGAGATTATACATGCTTAATTTGTTTGCAATGTAAAACTCAGGTATTTGTGTCTACTTTAGTCAAGCAATGGGAGCCATCAAACGGTGTTACTCAAGAGAATCATATGGTGAGAGGTAGGATTTGGGGAAATTGATGAAATGTTTAGGCCAAGTTAAAATTAAGAGGGGGAAAGTTGAAAGAGGCAAAGATCATGCATCTAGGGAGGGTGAAGTGGGATTGGAAGTGTAGATGTAAACGTGAAAGAAAATGGTGAAGGTAAATCTATAGAAATTCACAATTAATGAAGTATGGAGGGTTCCAAACTTTAAAATTTGAAAGTTTAGCAGGGCATTCTCGATGTAGGTCCTCATATTCAGTTGGAAATGAGATTATAAGAGAGATGAGTGCTTATTTACATTGTAGTTATTCACTTTGCTATCTTAGATGGAACACAAGAATAGATATAATTAATAGAAAGTTTAAAGAAAACTTGAGAAATGTTCCAAGTGAGAAATGAGAAAGGGTAAGTTGACATTAAAAATTAGGCAAGGGATGAAGGGAATTAATCAGAAAGAGCAGTCAGAAGAATAGGAGTACAAGATAATATCGTGAAGCAAGATTCACGAGAGACCAGAGAAGTGAAGTCAAGCAAAACACAAAGTAACAAAAGTCTGTGTTTAGGTGAGCAATGAATATTTCAAAGAAATATTATATTGATTCAACATAAATCCAATGACAGTCTGAACAGGAATTTTTTTTTAGCGTCTTTATTCGAGTATAATTGCTTTATAATGTTGTGTTAGTTTCTGCTGTATAACAAAGTGAATCAGCTATACGTATACACATATCTCCATATCCCCTCCCTCTTGGGTCTCCCTCCCACCCTCCCTATCCCACCCCTCTATGTGGTCACAAAGCACAGAGCCGATCTCCCCATGTGATGCAGCTGCTTCCCACAAGCTATCTATTCTACATTTGGTAGTGTATATATGTCAGTGCGACTCTCACTTCATCCCAGCTTACCCTTCCCCCTCCAGGTGTCCTCCAGTCAATTCTCCACGTCTGCATCTTTATTCCTGTCCTGCCCAAAGGTTCATCAGAACTACTTTTTTTTCCTTTTTTTTTAAGATTCCATATATATGTGTTAGCTTTCAGTTTTTGTTTTTCTATTTCTGACTTATTTCACTCTGAATGACAGTCTCTAAGTCCATCCACCTTACTACAAATAACTCAATTTTGTTTCTTTTTATGGCTGAGTAATATTCCATTGTATATATGTGCCACATCTTCTTTATCCATTCATCTGTTGATGAACACTTAGGTTGCTTCCATGTCCAGGCTACTGTAAATATTGCTGCAATTAATATTGTGGTACATGACTCGTTTTGAATTATGGTTTTCTCAAGGTATATGCCCAATAGTGGGATTGCTGGGTCATATGGTAATTCTATTTTTAGTTTTTTAAGGAACCTCCATACTGTTCTCCATAGTGGCTGTATCAATTTACATTCCCACCAACAGTGCAAGAGGGTTCCTTTTTCTCCACACCCTCTCCAGCATTTATTGTTTATAGATTTTTTGATGATGGCCATTCTGACTGGTGTGAGGTGATACCTCATTGTGGTTTTGATTTGCATTTCTCTAATGATTAATGAGGTTGAGCACCCTTTCATGTGTTTGTTGGCAATATGTATATCTTCTTTGTAGTAATGTCTACTTAGATCTTCTGCCCATTTTTGGATTGGGTTATTTGTTCTTTTGATATTGAGCTGCATGAGCTGCTTGTATATTTTGGAGATTAATCCTTTGTCAGTTGCTTCATTTGCAAATATTTTCTTCCATTCTGAGGGTTGTCTTTTTGTCTTGTTTATGGTTTCCTTTGCTGTGCAAAAGCATTTAAGTTTCATTAGGTCCCATTTGTTTATTTTTGTTTTTATTTCCATTTCTGTAGGAGGTGGGTCAAAAAGGATCTTGCTGTGATTTATGTCAAAGAGTGTTCTTCCTATGTGTTCCTCTAAGAGTTTGATAGTGTCTGGCCTTACATTTAGGTCTTTAATCCATTTTGAGTTTATTTTTATGTATGGTGTTAGGGAGTGTTCTAATTTCATTCTTTTACATGTAGCTGTCCAGTTTTCACAGCACCACTTATTGAAGAGGCTGTCTTTTCTCCATTGTATATTCTTGCCTCCTGTATCAAAGATAAGTTGACAATATGTGCGTGGGATTATCTCTGGGCTTTCTATCCTGTTCCATTGATCTATATTTCTGTTTTTGTGTCATACCATACTGTCTTGATTACTGTAGCTTTGTAGTATAGTCTGATGTCAGGGAGACTGATTCCTCCAGCTCCGTTTTTCTTTCTCAAGATTGCTTTGGCTGTTCGGGGTCTTTTGTGTTTCCATACAAATTGTGAAACTTTTCATTCTATTTCTGTGAAAAATGCCATTGGTAATTTGATAGGGATTGCATTGAATCTGTAGATTACTTCGGGTAGTATAGTCATTTTCACAGTGTTGATTCTTCCAATCCAAGAACATGGTATATCTTTCCATCTGTTTGTATCATCCTTAATTTCTTTCATCAGTGTCTTATAGTTTTCTACATAGAGGCCTTTTTGCCTCCTTTGGTAGCTGTGTTCTCACAGCCAACCCCAGTGCTCTATCTGGGGTCTGACCTCTGAAGCCTGTGCCTCAGATCCCAGCCCCCACCCACCCCAGCGGGTGAGCAGACAAGCCTCTATTGCTGGTGAGTGCTGGTTGGCACCCATCCTCTGTGTGGGAATCTCTCCGCTTTGCCCTCTGCACCCCGTCACTGCGCTCTCCTCTGTGGCTCGAAGCTTCCCCTCCCCACCCCCCATCTCCACCAGTGAAGGAGCTTCCTAGTGTGTGTAAGCTTTTCCTCCTTGACAGCTCCCTCCCTGAGGTGCAGGTCCCATCTCTATTCTTTTGTCTCTTTTTTCTGTTTTCTTTTGCCCTGCCCAGGTACGTGGGGATTTTCTTGGTTTTGGGGAAGTCTGATGTCTTCTGCTAGCCTTCAGTAGGTGTTCTGGAGGAGTTGTTCCACATGTAGATGTATTTTTTTTTTTGCAGTATGCGGGCCTCTCACTGTTGTGGCCTCTCCCGTTGCGGAGCACAGGCTCTGGACGCGCAGGCTCAGCAGCCATGGCTCACAGACCTAGCCACTCCGTGACATGTGGGATCTTCCTGGACTGGGGCATGAACCCATGTCCCCTGCATTGGCAGGTTGACTCTCAACCACTGCACCACCAGGGAAGCCCTGTAGATGTATTTTTGATGTATTTGTAGGGAGGAAGGTAATCTCCACGTCTTACTGCTCTACCATATTGAGGGTCCCCTCCTCATCAGGGATTTTTGCAGAGATTGGCAAACTGAGTCTAAAATGCTTATGGAAATGGTGAAACAACCACATGACCATTCTTCAAAAGCGAATTGCAAAAATTAAACCAAATTTTAAGGATACTCTGACATCATAATATCAATCAATGTAATCAATTTGGAAAAAAAATTCTTTTCACAAATGGTGTTGAAATAACTGGATAGACATATGGGAGAAAAATGAAACTTGACCACTACCTTGCATTATACACAAAAATTAATTTGAGATGGATTACAGACCTAAATGTAAAGCCTAAAACCATAAAGCTTTTAGGAATAAACAGACACAGAAGACCATCTTTAGGACTTGGGGGTTGACAAAGAGTTCTTAAAAAGGCCACAGAAAGCAATAATATTTAAAATATATATTTCATCAAAACAAAACAAAAAAACCTGTGCATCAAAAATTTAAGAAAATGAACACTTACAAATGTAGAAGACATAGAAAAATAAATTTATAATTATAGTACATAGACTAAATGATAAAGTAGCAATATTCACAGAGAGTTAGGGTAGGTATTTCATGCAAATGGAATGGCATGGGCACAGATACACAGCCATGGGTGCCTATGCCTTATGAGTTAAGGGATGCTCATATAGCTTGACATGGCTGGAGCATAGTGTGTCTGTGGGCATGTTGTAAGAGATGATGCTGGATGGAAATGCAGGACATGTTGACAGACATGTAAGTAAGACCTGATGAAGGAGATGGGTATCTTCAGAAAGATTTTAAACAAATGAACCACATGATTCCATTGGCATTTTAGAAAGAACACTCTATTGCCAGCAATGTGCAGAATGAATTAAAGAAGTAGACTGATAGGGAAATTATTTAGAGAGAGGGAAATTATATAGAGAGTATTTTAGTAATCCATGTGAGGCTTGATAAAGAGCCAACCTATGACATTTACAGTATGGACAAAATAAGGAACGTGAAGGATTATAGAGCTATCAAGGAGATAGGAATTTTAGCATTCTTTGGGTCAGGGAGTTAGAGGAGATGCCTAGGGTCATTCTCTGAGCAGAGAATAGTGTCTTTAATTAAGAATCATATTAGAGAGTTAAGGTCAGGATAAATAATTTTATGGTAAAAGTAGGCACATAATTGAAATGTCAGCCTATAGTGTTTAGATTGTGAGCAATGAATTCAGCAGCATCTAGGGGACCCAAAGGGGTTGGAAGTCAAAGCGGCTCAAAGAACAGATCCAATGGAGATCAGGGAGTAGAGATGGTAAAAGGCAAGGAGATCTTCTCAACAGAATGAAACACATTTCCTCTGTATGGTTCATCCACAACTTGGACACCAACCATGACTGATAAATTGATGACTAAGACACCTAATCTTATACAGAAAAATAGTCCCAAGTTACATCCCAAACTCCAACATAATATCTTCAAACTTCTCTCTAGGTTTCTTCACCTCCGTATTTAATAGACATCCCAAACTTTACCATGTCCAAATCTAATTTATAACATTGGGCCAACGTTAGTACTTAAAATACTTTATGACCAAAGCATTACAGGTTTTAACTTAGAAAGAATGCCAGATGACTCAGAATGGCAACTATGCATAAAGAATTAGAGCAAGCAAACCACCACCCGCTGGCTAAATATCAAATCTGTCTCAAACCACCTTCATTTACAAGTCTTTGTGTTCTAAATCTCAGTTAATAATACTATTAGTTGGTCACCTATATGAGATAACTTAGGGGTATCTTCTAGGCCCCCTTTCCCCTATCAACTTCCCTAAGTGGTCATCAAGTCTTGCCAGTACTACCCTTGATAATCTCTTGATTAAATTTGCCTCTTTTTTCCATTTCCATGCCTATATTTCTGGCTTTAATTGTCTCTTATCTTGAGTATGGCAGTAGCCTCTCAGCTGGTATCCAATTAATTTACTCAGCTGAACTTACTGTATCCTGATCCCAGAATACTTTCTTTCCCCCTACTCTGCCTAGTAGATAATTACTCACCACTCAGGATTAAAATAAAATATCAACTTCTATATGTAAACTTCCTCCAGCTTCCAAAGATGGTCCTTTACTTCTTGAATTCCACACTTTTATAAACCTTTTAAGGCTATTACTTTGTTTCACTACTTGTAAGTGACTCTCTATTTTCCCCCAACTTATCCTGTGGCACAGATAATTTGTAATTATTATGTATTCAGTTTCTTACACATAACTGCACACTGTGTTTAGTAGATATTGAAGGCATTTCTTTTTTCAAAAGTAAGAAAGGAAGAAGTGTGGGGAAAAAGGGAAGAGGATGAATCTGTATTCCTCCCCTTCATCATATTCCACTACCCCACTACATGATAAAATAGCTAAAATATCTCCCTTGCTATTATTTTATCCCAAAACTTAAATTTGAAGGTACTTAGCTTAGTTAATTTACGTGGGACATGCATGAAACGATTATGTTATATTTAACCACATCCTTAATTGAACCACCCCATTAATCAAAGGGAGAGCAGAAAAGAGATACTTCCAAGGGTGCCAATCTTTTAACAGAAGTTCAGTGAACTGAACTTAACAGTGATATCACTGTCTGTCTTTTAGCAAATTCTGTGTTCAATTCAGAAGACGAATTTCACCCATGTATGTATAAGCAATGTTTTTGAGATAGCATAGAATCGAATGTTCAGTTGGGTAGAAGTGATTCTCCTGTAATGGGAATTCTCCCCTGTCCTAAATTATGTGTATAATTTTGATAAGAAATCCCAAGTAGTCAGTGTTCCAAATAAGGAAAGGGACATTTTCATAGTCCAACTAATATAATCCAAATTAATTCACTAAATCAGATTATACAGATCAATTTTCATCAGTGATGATTAAGAGTTATCTAAAGGATAATCAATTAAACACACACACAGAGACACAAAGACACACACACACAGAAAAAACTTTCACCATGACAGATGATGCTGACACTATCTACCCCTTATGGATCACAGTCTATAAAATCAGGATCAACACTTAAATATACCAATTGAACAGCTAATGATTTCTCCCAATCTTCTACTTTCTCACTCATGTTAATATAAACTTTTCTTCTCAAATGAGAGATTCACTTCTAGTATATATACATATATGTTAATGTATGTTTGTGTGGATAAGAAGCTGCTCTAATTTTCAATACACCATCTTTATTTACTAAGTAAGTCAAGTTTATGGGCTTTGATTCAAGTGTTTTGTAAACTCATGCAACTTACACAACAATACTGGAAAAACCAAGGAAAAATAAAGTTTGCTTTAATAAATCTTGATTTAGCAATCTGCAAAATTCACTAATATGCTGGGAAAATAAGACTGTTGTTAGACTAATACAAAAATATAATTAGCAGTTACTTCATAAACTATGATAGTGTTTAATGCTTTAATAACAAAGTTTCTTTCAGGAAATAGCATTTCTTAGTGGAATTCACATTGACTTTGGTTATCTTTTCTAAGCGGGAACAAAATTGTTTGTGAAAACGCACAGCGCTGTTATCCTAACCTTTATATTACCCTAAGAGAAATGTGCCTGCCTTCTAATGTACACTCTCACTGTTTCCCCTGACCACATAAATAATGGGAGCATAAAGCATGGGGAACTTACCCTCCCATTATACAGGCTCCCATAATTTTTATCTTTTTGTTAATATTTATTTAATTTACTGTAAGAGTGAAAAAGGTGATGAGAATACAAATGGACAAAATAGATTTAAAACCAAATAGCCTATATTAATGGGATCAGTTTACATTCTAAGCTTCATGACAGAAGGGCAGGAAAGAAAGCAACCATAAACTAGGTGAAATGGCCAGAGCCTCTCCAAAAGAGGGAGATGCTCCTCAGTCTACGCTCACTGGGGCCATCAGTTGAGGCTGAAACTAAGTAAGCATCAACCACAAGCATTTTGAGGTTTGATGTGTGTGTTTTAATGTCCTTCTTGGAAGAAATATTTTTAAAGATCCCTATTATTAGAAGAAGAAAACAGCCAGCAAACCAAGTTACGTTAAGTGATCAATTTTGTTCATCTCTTGTGTGCTAAACACTGAGATAGCTGTTTTGTATATTTTATATCAAAGACTCACCATAATCCTGTGCAGATGTATCGTTATTATTCTTCAATATACTGATGAAGAAACCCCAAGTTTATAAATATTAACTTTTCTACTCTAACACAATGTATAAACGACAAAACCAGGATCCAAGAATTCAGGTAGGTTTAAAAGATTTCCTACCTTAATTCTAAATCACAGCCTTAACCCTGAGGCTGAACAGTTCCATATTCAACTCTTTTCATCTCCCTCTCCCTCTTTACACTTACTCATTGTTTCAATTTATCCTGATTCATTTAAGAACTTACCTAGACCATAATATTTTAAGCCTCTTAAAATCACTTTTTTTGCCTTTTGCTGCACAAGACTATGGGGAAGGAGACATAATTTGATGAACCTAGAACTCCACCCATAGTCTGGCCCAATGGGCATGCTGAAAAAATGGCAGCACCTACCTTCATGTGGTAGACAGGGCTCTCCATGTAGACAACAATAGTGAAGACTTTCAAGTGGAAAGATTGCTCACCAAAGGGTTTTAACCTTTTACAGGTATTATTAGAGATTCCTCTCCTAAGGGAGTGGACTAACCTGTTATTTTAATAATATTGAATATGGGGGCCCTAATAGGTGGGAGCACAACATTAAGATATTCATTATTTCTAGATCAAATTCTTTCCAGACCAAATTGGGCTTATAATGGTCAAAAGAGAAGGCATAATCACTCCTTCTCTAAATAGGTCTGATATAACGGATTTCGATTTTTTAAGGCCCTGTTTTAGTTCATATTGTGCTGTATTAACTATTAATATTTTAAACAAAGGAGCAAGTCTATGGGGTTAAATTTCATCAAGCCAAAGTAAGTGCCAAAATTTTAATTTTAACTTATTACTCATTGGATGAGAGTGACCATGCCCACTATGGGCTGTTTTAGGGCAATGAATGCTATTACTATAAGAAAATTTGGTAAGACAATAGTTCTGATGGTTAAGATGAGGCATATCTGTTTTATGTTTGGTAACTCTCCTAAGAGTGTAGAAACTATATTATTTAAATTTATTGTGAACTCTAGGTATAATAATAATATGTGCTCTAATATTGATTAAACCATGAAGGTTTGCCAACTGGTACATTTTAGCACAATGTAAAGTTAATTCAAAATATAGGTTGCAGAGGAGATATATGTCTAATTATCTAACTAGTCCAAACTATTTTTATCTTTATTTGATTTTCTTGAAGTTCTAGTTAGTGAAGAAACTAGTTTTGAGGCTGTATGATGTTCTGATTACTGTTAAAGAAATTTAAACACTAAAGAACCTAGAGAGATCCTTTAATAAATTTTCAGTATGCTTGTGAAACTTAGACACGTATGTTAAACAACAAAAGGACACTTTAAAAGTAACTGTTGGTAAGTTCTAAAGAAGTCACTGCAAACTGAACACATAAGGAAGCCACTTAATTTTGCAATGTCCTCATTAAAACTATGTTTTATTGTATTTTCTTTTTTTTTCAAAGTTTTAAAGATATTCAAGGAGGGTTGCAAAATATAACCTGCATCAGAGAGACACATGTATCTTTTTTCAATAATAATAATTTCATTGCTTCTCTTACTTTATTTGTGCAGCATGTGGTCATTAAAATCAAGCTCTTGTTAAAATAAAGTCCCAGCATTCTTCATCCCAGGTTGCATCTCACTTACAGGTAAAGAGACTCTTGAAAAAAATTTCACCATAGAATATAGAATTAGAATATAATGTGTTATGTTAATGTAAGCTTCTGCTAATTAACTGGGAGTCAAGCCCTGGGTATCAACAAATATTCATGTACTGACAACCAAAGGTAATGAAGGGACTGTTGCCATAATGAATAGTATGTATTAGGGTATAATTACCAAAGCAGGAGCCCGGACCTTGATTTTTTAATGAAGAGTAGGATGCTTTTATGATTTAGAATTATTCATCTCAAAAGCTCATTAGCAATCACATTCTCTAGTGGAACAAAATTTATCCAAGGAAGAAACATGGTAGGGCTAGTTAGACTATCATTCCCAGAGTAGAAATGGCAGGGTTTGTAATTTTCCCATAAGTTGCTATAGTATTCTTTTTTCTTAATTGAAATATAGTTGATTTATAATACTATATTAGTTTCAGATGTACAACATAGTGAATCAATATTTGTATAGATTATACTTCATTTAAAGTAGTTATAGTATTCTTAACCAATATTTTTCCTAGTAGTAATATGCTCTCTTCTCACAGGGGCTTTTATGTTTAGTAAAAAAGTACTAGAGATGGGTCTGTTGCTGTGAGAATCTCAGAAAACTCATCTGGTAGGCTGACAGAACTCGGGGCCCCTTGGTTTTGACTTGGTATACCAGGTAGTCAAAATGATATCGGAACTCTAAGGTCCCTCTGTCCGGGAAGTATTGATACTTCCAAGATAGTTAAGAACCTGTTGAAAACCTGCTGCTCCACAAAAGTACTGGTGAATATAATCAATATCAAATGTTGCAGGATTGTAAAAATTAATAAATACTTGCAGGAATCAGAGTAGCATTTGTTCAAGGAAAAGGCTGAATTAAACTAAAAACTGCAAAATTTTGTGTTCTAACTTGCCCTACCCCAACCACTTTCTCTCTAGCTGTACAGTTGCCTTAAAGCAACAACAGCAGCAGCAAAACACAGGCGGGCTTGAAAACATGAAAATGTGAAAATTAGTCACTAAGGGACTAAAAAGAGCATATCTGGACTGAAGCTTTTCAAAAGCCCCCTCCCCAAAGTATTGTCATATCTGTCATATCTGTCATATCTGACAGATACCTGAAAAAGTCCCATTCAAAGGGCTTGTCATTATTTGACATTACTCAGTGATCACTCAATAGGAAAAGGCCTATATCCAGAATATTTCTAAAACAGGAGTAGAAATTTTTAACATCATAGCTGCCTGAAGTGGTGATATGAGTTGGGGCAAATAATAGGTTTGCCAAAAGACTTAAGAGAAAGATCTGGGAAATCAAATGTCAATAGGAAATTTGAAAAGCTTCAACATATTCTTTGAAATCTTGAAGGCCACATACATGTATTTGGATATGCACATTCTTACTGAGAAAGCCTTAATCTATCATTTATATCTGATTTGAGGTTCTGCACAAATAGGAGGTCAAGGCCTAGACAGAGTTGTGAACTGCTAGAGCCTTGAAGGCATGTCCCAGCATAGCACACAGCCCACAGCCACTTGAAAAGTGCTACAAGACTTTCTGCTTAGTCACTTAGGGAATTTTCTGTCCAATTATTAGGTGACTACTAAAGATACTGATGAGAGGCTTAAGTAAACACACACAAGAGGAAATACAAATTGTATACATAATTAGGCCAGTGACCTCACTAAACAAAAGATTAGCAAAAATAGAAATGGCAAATAGCAACAACAATCAACTCTGGAGTGGGGGAGGACTGATTTCCAATATTGCCACATTGTATTTAAAATATCCAGTTTCAAAAGAAAATTATGACATGTAAAGAAACAGGAAATTTTTGTCACAATACAGAGAAGAAAAGAAGTCAATTAAAAAAAACAGAGGAAGCCCAGATTTTGGACCTAAAAGACTTTAAATTGATTATTACAAATATGTTTAAAGAAAACCTTGTCTACATAATTAAAGAATATATGAGAACCAAATCTCACAAAATAGATGAAGTCAATAAAGATAAATTATTTTTAAAAGAAGCAAATAGAAATTTTGGATTTTAGAACTATATTAACTGAAATGAAAAATTCACCATAAGGAATCAACAGCAGATTTGATTTGGCAGAAGAAAGAGCATAGTTGAAGACAAGTCGATTGAGATTAGCTAGTCTTCAGAACAGAGAGAGAGAGAAAAAAAAAAGAGAAGGAAAATGAAAATAGCCTCAAATACCTGTGCAATGCATCAAATGTACCAACATACTCAATGGGAGTCCTAGAAGGAAAGAAGAAACAATGTCTAGAAAAATAATATCTGAAGTAATAATGGCCCCAATTTCCCCAAATTTGATAAAAAATTAGTCTACATCTGTAAGAAGTTTAGCAAGCTGCAGGTAAGATAAATTCAAGGAGATCTACATCTAGGCACATTATAAACAAACTGTCAAAAGACAAAGACAAAGGGAGAATCTTGAAAGTATGTGACAAAAGAAAAACATAGATAAGTTGGACTTCACCAAACTTAAAAAGCTTTGTGTTTCAAAGGAAAGTGGAAAATCAACCCATGGAATGGGAGAAAATATTTATAATCATATATTTAATAAAGAACCTATATTTAGAACATATAAAAAGTCTTACAATTCAAATTAAAAAGACAAATAATCAAATTAAAAATGGGCAAAGTAGATGGATAGTCATTTCTCCAGAGAAGATATACAAAGAGTCACCAAGCATATGAAAAGATGCTCTAATCATTATTCATTAAGGAAATATAAATCAAAACCAAACTAAGATACCATGTCACACACACACCAGGATGTCTAAAATTAAAAATACCAGCAGTAACAAGTGTTGACAAGGATATGGACAAATTAAAACTTACATATTGCTGGGGGATTGTAAAATAGTACAACCATTTTGATAGTACCTCAAAATGTTATATAGAGAGTTTCCATGTAACTCAACAATTCTATTCCTAGGTATATTCCCAACAGAAATAAAAACACATATCCATACAGTCACTTGTACACAAATATTTATGAGAATTAGTCATAATAATAACAAAAAAAAAACGGTCAACAACCCAAATTTCCACTGACTGATGAATGGATAAACAAAATGTGATGCATCTACAGAATGGAATATTATTTGGCAATAAAAATAAGTGAAGTATGGATACATGTTACATGACAGATGTAACTTGAACACATGTGAAAATAACCTGTCAAAAGAGACCACATATTTTATGACTCCATAATATGAAATGCACAAAAAACACAGATGCATAGAGACAGAAAGCAAATTAGGTCTGCTAAAGGTTGGGGGAATAGAGAAATGGGAAGTTTCTTTAATGCTGTGAGGTTTCTTTTCTGGAATGAGGAAAATGTTTTAAGATTAGATAATGGTGATGGTTGCACAACTCCATGAATATAATAAAAACAACTGAATGTGCACTTAAAAATGGTGAACTCTGGGACTTCCTTGGTGGCACAGTGATTAAGAATCCACCTACCAATACAAGGGACACGGGTTTGAGCCCTGGTCTGGGAAGATCCCACATGCTGCAGAGCAACTAAGCGCATGAGCCACAACTACTGATCTCGTGTGCCACAACTACTGAAGCCTGCATGCCTAGAACCCATGTTCTGCAACAAGAGAAGCCATCGCAGTGAGAAGCCCGTGCACCACAACAAAGAGGAGCCCCCACTCGCTGCAACTAGAGAAAGCCCACATGCAGCAACGAAGACCCAATGCAGCCAAAACTAAATTAATTTTTAAAAAATGATGAACTCTACATTAAAGGAGTGTATCTCAATAAAAATTTTTAAAAATAACTGCTAATTCAGCAGGCTTGGCTGGTAATTTTTTAATATCTCTGTTATAAAAATAACTTATGTTGAATAATTCAGAGAAAAGTAGCATGAGATGTTGTCAAGACAAAAAAAAAGAAAATATTCTTGATGGGACTCCGAATAGTCACCAATGTCTCCCTGAAAGTGATGTCCAGTGCCTCTGCTACATAGCTCTCTTCATTTCCAACCTTTCCATAAAATTTACAGGTATATATATATATATATATATATATATATATATATATAACCCTGAAAGTGATGTCCAGTGCCTCTGCTACATAGCTCTCTTCATTTCCAACCTTTCCATAAAATATACAGATATATATATATATATATATATATATATATATATATATATAATGTATATATAACTGACTGCTATTGATATTTCTCACAAATATAAAAAAAATGAAATTTATTGCTCTCCTATTTAACTATTCCAATGTTTCCTAAAAATTTATTTGCACATTTGACCTCAAACCATAAACAACTGTTTTTTGATAAGATTCATTTTTCTCATCATGAGAAAAAAAAAGCAGGAATACATTCTTAATTAGGGAAACATGCAGACTACAACTTAAGCTCCTAATATGGGCATGACTTCCTGATATCATACAATAAGGGGAATCTGCAGAAAATACTCTTTATCATAATTGCAAGCTCTATAATGGAGATAGATGGCAAAACTTTTCTGAAGGTTATACTTTTAAATGGCCAGATTAGAAGCAGTTATGAAATGACTTTTAAAGTGTGGGTGTATTTGGAAATCATTTGCCAAGGCTATTTCCATCATAATAGGCTCCTAGAATGGAGTGCAGGTATAAAAACGGCCCATTACAGAGAGGTCAGCAGATATAGTCCTAGCTACCATACCGTATTGTTCCCTTCAACACTGTCTTCAGGGCTTTGTCCAGACTCATTTGAAATATGTGCAGATTTCACCTTCCCCATTATTTTTAACTTGAATACCTTTGTCCTAATGGCAGTAATGATTAGTCTGCCAACACATTCATCTACCTTTAATGATGGAAATAAAAGAGACTTTTGGGTACTTTGAGCAAAGAGCAGAATTGGCTCACAGTTTCTAGGTGACAGTAAGTGGATAGTTGAAGTTGTGAAATTATTTCTGGGGCCCCTGCTCCCTGACACAAGCATTATTTCAAAGGAATAAAGAAAAGAAAGTGGAGATTAAGAAAACTAGAAAGTATGTTGTTTGGGCTTTTTAGGTGGTGCTGAAGGTACCGTGGAATTACAGACTCCTGCACCACTCTGCTGTACTAGGTTTGGAAAATGTGGAGAAAACGACTTCTCCTTGAGAGAAGATTGGACTGATATTTGTCATGTTTTAAACCATGGCTTCAAAGTGAAATATTATCTAGTTCTAGATTTCACTCTTATAAATCTTACCAACAATGTTCAGCTTTATTCACTAATAATTATATATAAGAAAATCAAAGCTCAGAAAATAATCAGTAAAATACCAAGGCTTAATACAATGTCTTCCAGTATTTCTCCAAAATGGTAACCTGGACTAAAGGCGTTTTTTGTGATTGCTATTTTATATGCCATTTGTTAGCTGCTTCTCCCATCTCCTGAGAAGGACCTCTAGGTTCCATGGATGCCTTCTGATTTCACACTACCATTTTCTCATAACTCAAGTAAATACTACCATCTGTACTTGGTGACAGATTCCTCACTCACCAAAGCATTGCAGCAGAAACAGGGAGAACCAAGGTACAAAGAGATGAGGAGACTATCTGGGCAGAACCATCAGAAAGCATTGAGTCCTCCTCCCCTTGTATTTTAGATGATCTCTTCCATGAGCAGGACTTCCTATTTTAAATAGCTATGCTCTAATACTCTGTGTATAAGCAATTTGGATAAATCAAATCCTGTATGAATCATTATTACAGAGGAAAGAATTATTGGAAATTCATAGATGACATAAGTGATGGACCAAATTGAATACTTCTACAAAAATAAACTAAGGAGATTTTAAAGAAAAACAAGGGAGTGTTGATTTCTAGAATGAAAAGTAGTGAAGTCTGGCAGATATTGTGAATCCACCATCAAAAGTTTTGATTTTTGTTGGTTAATTTTTTTTTTTACCCTGAGGGCTATGGTATTTGGCAACATACCAGATTACATATCTTTCCCAAAAGATTAAAAGCCCTTTGGTGGAGATCAAGATAGCAGAGTAGGAGGCCACAGAACTCACTTCTTCCTAGAAACACATAAAAAATACATCTACATGTGGAACAGTTTTCACTGAAAACTAACTGGAAACTGGCAGAAAGACTCCTGTACAACCACGGCTGTAAGAAAGATCTATATGAAATCAGATAGGAAGGTAAGAGAAGAAGTCAGGTTGGACCTCTGCCCCTGGAAGGGGACTCAGAGAAAGAGGAACATTACATGTGTAGAGTGGGTAGAGATGTTTCCTGGGGAGTGAGCAGTTTGAGCCAAATATTGGACACCGCAACCCTGGGGTTTGACACTGGGAAGTCAAGCCTCCTTGTCTGGTTGGAGGGCCAGTGGGAATAATAGGAGGGCTGTGGAAAGCCTGAACTCTGCTCATGAGGAGCATGTGTATGTTTGCTTGCTCCCAAAGCAGGGTGAAGAGGGTGGCTTGAAACTGAACAAGATGCTGACCAGTTTCCCACAACCACCCAGGCACATGCCCCAGCTTGAACTAGTGAATGCTTCAGCCCCACTTCATGATGCAGCTCCACACTAGTGCAAGGGCTTGGCTGTGAGACACAGAAGTAACTTAGACTTGAAGCAGCATCTAAGCAGGGCAGAGGAAGCCATTTCTGACATTTACACATGTAGTGCATCAGAAGGAGTCTTGGTCTTTGACCCAACTGGATTACCACAGCCTGCAGCACAACCCATGCTGAGTGCCCACATGGACCCCTCTTGTTTCAGCACTGCTCACCTCTGGGGCAATGTTGTTGGTGCTGTGAGGCGGGGAGAGCACACAGTAAAAGAGATGGAGCCAGCTTGGACCTAAACCTCAGAGGTTCTGCTCCAGCAATGTAGGAACTGACACCACACAACATAGGGCAGTGACCAACACTGAGCAGAGGAAAAGCCCTGGCTCAGGCCCTAGCCCTTCCATACACAGTCCCACCTCCCAACATGGTGATGGCTACTGGCATATCCTGAGGAAAGGCACGACTTGTGTTCATGTCAAATCCAGCTTTGCCACCAAAGGCACTGGGCACATGCAGAATGTGTAGGGAATGCTCCCACATAAGGACAACTCTTCAAGAGCACAATAGGTAACTGTTCCACCTAATTTCATACAGAGAAAGTTAAACAAAATGAGGAGACAGAGAAATTGGTCTCAACTGAAAGAGCAAGAGAAAAACCCTGAAAAAAAAACAAATAATGAAACAATTTACCAAAGAAATCAAACTATTAGTAATAAGAATAATAACTGAATTATGTAAAAAAATAGATGAACAGAGTGACAATTTTTTCAAGGAATCAGAAAATATAAAAAATAACCAGTCATAACTGAAGAATATAATAACTGAAATGAAAAACACATTAGAAGAATTAATAGCACACTAGCTGATACAGAAGAATGATAAGTAATCTGGAAGACAAAATAATGGAAATCACCCTATTTGAACAACAAAAGGAAAAATAAATTTTAAAAAGAGACCAGTTTAAGGGAGCTCTGGGAAAACATCAAGTGTAGCAATGTTCACATTATAGGGGTCTCAGAAGGAGAAGAGATAGATAAGGGGTTCAAAAATATATTTGATGAAATTATGTTTAAAACTTCCCAAACCTGAAGAAGGAAAGAGCTATCCAGGTACAGGAAGCATAGAGGGTCCCAAAAAAGATGAACTCAAATGGAACTTGACCAAGACATATCATAATTTAAAACAGCAAAAGTGAAATATAGAGAGAAAATTCTAAAGTCAACAAAAGAAAAACAAAGAATCACATACAGGAGAACTCCATAACCTTATCAGCTGTTTCTTCTGCAGAAACATTGCAGGCCAGAAAGGAGTGGCAGGAAAAGTCAGCAACCCGGGATATTCCACCCAGCAAGATTATCATTTAGAATTGAATAAAAGATAAAGAACTCTTCAGACAAGCAAAAACTAACAGTTCATCCATACTAAAGTGACTGTGAAAGAATGTTAAAGGGTCTTCTCTGAGTGCAAAGGAAAAGACTACAATAAGAAGGAACTATAGGAAAGGAAAAATCCCACTAGTAAAGGCAAATATATAGTAAAGGCTCTGTATCGGGCACTTAAATAAGCTTGGGCAATGATTACAAGACAAAAGAATTGTAAAGTTAACTATAACTACCATAAAAAGTGAAGAGATAAACATGAAGATGTGAAATATGACATAAAAAACACAAATCATGGGGGAGGGGAATAAATAAATGCAGATCTTTTAGAATGTGTTTGAACTTAAATGACTACCACTTTTAAACAAATATATATAGTTTTAGCTCAACATATATGAACCCCATGGCAACCACAAATCAAAAAACCTACAGTAGATACACAAAACTAAAAATAGAGGAACACAAGGATACCACTAAAGAAAATCATCAAACCACAGAGGAACAAAAAGAAGAACAGAGAATTACTACAAAAATACCCAGGAAACAAGTAATAAAATGGTACTAACTACATACCTACCAATAGTTACTTTAAGTGTCAATGGACTAAATGCTCAATCAAGAGATATAGGATGGAGCAGAAGAAAGAAGAATGACAATCCTGCAGCCTGTGGAACAAAAACCACATTCACAGAAAGACAGACAAGATGAAAAGGCCCAGGGCTATGTACCAGATGAAGGAACAAGATAAAATCCCAGAAAAACAACTAAATGAAGTGGAGATAGGCAACCTTCCAGAAAAAGAATTCAGAATAATGATAGTGAAGATGATCCAGGATCTTGGAAAAAGAATGGAGGCAAAGATCAAGAACATGCAAAAAATGTTTTAAAAAGACCTAGAAGAATTAAAGAACAAACAAACAGAGATGAACAGTACAATAACTGAAATGAAAACTACACTAGAAGGAATCAATAGCAGAATAACTGAGGCAGAAGAATGGATAAGTGACCTGGAAGACAGAATGGTGGAATTCACTACTGTGGAACAGAATAAAGAAAAAAGAATGAAAAGAAATGAAGACAGCCTAAGAGACTTCTGGGACAACACTAAACACAATAACATTCACATTATAGGGGTCCCAGAAGGAGAAGAGAGAGAGAAAGGACCAGAGAAAATATTTGAAGATTTTAGTCAAAAAATTCCCTAATATGGGAAAGGAAATAGCCACCCAGGCCAGGATGTGCAGCGAGTACCAGACAGGATAAATCCAAGGAGAAACATGCCAAGACACATAGTAATCAAACTGGCAAAAATTAAAGACAAAGAAAAATTATTGAAAGCAGCAAGGGAAAAATGACAAATAACATACAAGGGAACTCCCATAAGGTTAACAGCTGACTTCTCAGCAGAAACTCTACAAGCCAGAAGGGCATGGCATGATATACTTAAAGTGATGAAAAGGAAGTACCTACAATCAAGATTACTCTATCTGGTATGGATCTCATTCAGATTTGATGGAGAAATCAAAAGCTTTACAGACAAACA
Organism: Neophocaena asiaeorientalis asiaeorientalis; assembly: GCF_003031525.2. Taxonomy (NCBI): domain Eukaryota; kingdom Metazoa; phylum Chordata; class Mammalia; order Artiodactyla; family Phocoenidae; genus Neophocaena; species Neophocaena asiaeorientalis. The sequence continues at coordinate 218,920 of NW_020174301.1, forward strand.
AAAGCTAAGTGAATTCAGTACCACCAAACCAGCTCTACAACAAATGCTAAAGGAACTTCTCTAAGTGTGAAACACAAGAGAAGAAAAGGACCTACAAAAACAAACCCCAAACAATTAAGAATATAGTAACAGGAGCATACATACCAATAATTACCTGAAACGTGAATGGATTAAATGCTCTAACCAAAAGACACAGGCTTGCTGAATGGATACAAAAACAAGACCCATATATGTGCTGTCTACAAGAGACCCACTTCAGATCTAGGGACACATAAAGACTGAAAGTGAGGGGACGGAAAAAGATATTCCATGCAAATGGAAATCAAAAGAAAGCTGGAGTAGCAAAACTCATATCAGACAAAATAGACTTTAAAATAAAGAATGTTACAACAGACAAGGAAGGACACTACATAATGATCAAGGGATCAATCCAAGAAAAAGATATAACATTTGTAAATATATATGCACCCAACATAGGAGCACCCCAATAAATAAGCCAACTGCTAACAGCTCTAAAAGAAGAAATCAACAGTAACACAATAATAGTGGGGGACTGTAACATCTCAGGTACACCAATGGACAGATCATCCAAAATGAAGATAAATAAGGAAACAGAAGCTTAAAATGACACAATAGACCAGATAGATTTTACTGATAATTATGGGAAATTCCATCCAAAAACAGCAGATTACACTTTCTTCTCAAGTGTGCATGGAACATTCTCCAGGATAGATCACATCTTGGGTCACAAATCAAGCCTCAGTAAATTTAAGAAAATTGAAATCATATCCAGCATCTTTTCCAACCACAACACTATGAGACTAGAAATGAATTACAGGGAAAAAAACGTAAAAAACACAAACACATGGAGACTAAACAACACGTTACTAAATAACCAAGAGATCACTGAAGAAATCAAAGAGGAAATCAAAAAATACCTAGAGAAAAATGACAATGAAAACACAATGATCCAAAACCTATGGGATGCAGCAAAAGCAGTTCTAAGAGGGAAGTTTATACCTATACAACCGTACCTCAAGAAACAAGAAAAATCTCAAACAATCTAACCTTACACCTAAAGGAACTAGAGAAGGAAGAACAAAACCCAAGTTAGCAGAAGGAGAGAAATCATAGAGACCAAAACAGAAATAAATGAAATAGAAACAAAGAAAACAAAAGCAAAGATCAATAAAACTAAAAGTTGGTTCTTTCAGAAGATAAACAAAATTGATAAACCATTAGCCAGACTCAACAAGAAAGAGAGGGAGAGGACTAAAATCAATAAAATTAGAAATGAAAAAGGAGAAGTTACAACAGACACCGCAGAAATATAAAGCATCCTAAGAGATTACTACAAGCAACCCTATGCCAATAAAATGGACAGCCTGGAAGAAATGGACAAAGTCTTACAAAGGTATAACCTTTCAAGACTGAACCAGGAAGAAATAGAAAATATCAACAGACAAGTCACAAGTAATGAAATTGAAACTGTGATTAAAAATCTTCCAACAAAAGAAAAATCCAGGACCAGTGGCTTCACAGGTGAATTCTATAAAACATTTAGAGAAGAGCTAAAACCCATCCTTCTTAAACTCTTCCAAAAAATTGCAGAGGAAGAAACACTCCCAAACTC
>NW_020174301.1:220623-221667 GCF_003031525.2 Neophocaena asiaeorientalis asiaeorientalis
ACCAACAGATGGAGAGATATACCATGTTCTTGGATTGGAAGAATCAATATTGTGAAAATGTCTATACTACCCAAAGCAATCTACAGATTCAACGCAACCTTTATCAAATTACCAATGACATTTTTTATGGGACTATAACAAATAATGTTAAAATTTGTATGGAGACACAAAAGACCCCGAACAGCCAAAGCAGTCTTGAGGGAAAGAAACGGAGCTGGAGGAATCAGACTCCCTGACTTCAGACTATACAACAAAGTTACAGTAATCAAGACAATGTGGTACTGACATAAAAACAGAAACATAGATCAATGGAACAAGATAGAAAGCCCAGAGATAAACCCACACACCTATGGTCAACTCATCTATGACCAAGGAGGCAAGGATATACAATGGAGAGAAGACAGTCTCTTCAATAAGTGGTGCTGGGAAAACTGGACAGCTACATGTAGAAGAATGAAATTAGAACATTCCCTAACACCATACACAAAAATAAACTCAAAATGGATTAGGGACCTAAATGTAAGACTGGACACTATCTAACTCTTAGAGGAAAACATAGGAAGAACACTCTTTGATATAAATCACAGCAAGATCTTTTTTGATTCACCTCCTAGAGTAATGGAAATAAAAACAAAAATAAACAAATGGGAACTAATGAAACTACAAAGCTTTTGCACTGCAAAGGAAACCATAAACAAAATGAGAAGACAACCCTCAGAATGGAAGAAAATATCTCCAAAATATATAAACAACTCATGCAGCTCAATATTAAAGAAACAAACAACCCAATCCAAAAATGGGCAGAAGACCTAAATAGACATTTCTACAAAGAAGACATACAGATAGCCAAGAAGCACATGAAAATCTGCTCAACATCACTAATTATTAGAGAAATGCAAATCAAAACTACAATGAGTTACCACCTCATACTAGTTAGAATGGGCATCATCAGAAAATCTACAAACAACAAATGCTGGAGAGGGTGTGGAGAAAAGGGAACCCTCTTGCACTGTTGGTGGGAATGTAAATTGATACAGCCACTAT
>NW_020174301.1:222213-247642 GCF_003031525.2 Neophocaena asiaeorientalis asiaeorientalis
AAGGAGGCAAGGATATACAATGGAGAGAAGACAGTCTCTTCAATAAGTGGTGCTGGGAAAACTGGACAGCTACATGTAGAAGAATGAAATTAGAACATTCCCTAACACCATACACAAAAATAAACTCAAAATGGATTAGGGACCTAAATGTAAGACTGGACACTATCTAACTCTTAGAGGAAAACATAGGAAGAACACTCTTTGATATAAATCACAGCAAGATCTTTTTTGATTCACCTCCTAGAGTAATGGAAATAAAAACAAAAATAAACAAATGGGAACTAATGAAACTACAAAGCTTTTGCACTGCAAAGGAAACCATAAACAAAATGAGAAGACAACCCTCAGAATGGAAGAAAATATCTCCAAAATATATAAACAACTCATGCAGCTCAATATTAAAGAAACAAACAACCCAATCCAAAAATGGGCAGAAGACCTAAATAGACATTTCTACAAAGAAGACATACAGATAGCCAAGAAGCACATGAAAATCTGCTCAACATCACTAATTATTAGAGAAATGCAAATCAAAACTACAATGAGTTACCACCTCATACTAGTTAGAATGGGCATCATCAGAAAATCTACAAACAACAAATGCTGGAGAGGGTGTGGAGAAAAGGGAACCCTCTTGCACTGTTGGTGGGAATGTAAATTGATACAGCCACTATGGAGAACAGTATGGAGGTTCCTTTAAAAACTAAAAATAGAATTACCATATGATCCAGCAATCCCACTACTGGACATATACTCAGAGGAAACCATAATTCAAAAAGACACATGCACCCCAATATTCATTGCAGCACTATTTACATTAGCCAGGTCATGGAAGCAACCTAAATGCACATTGACAGACGAATGGATAAAGAAGTTGTGGTACGTATATACAATGGAATATTACTTAGCTATAAAAAGGAACGAATTTGAGTCATTTGTTGAGATGTGGATGGATCTAGAGACTGTCATACAGAGTGAAGTAAGTCAGAAAGAGAAAAACCAATTCTGCATGTATGTGGAACCTAGAAAAATGGTACAGATGAACCGGTTTGCAGGGCAGAAGTTGAGACACAGATGTAGAGAACAAACGTATGGACACCAAAGAGGGAAAGCTGTGGGGGGATGGGGATGGTGGTGTGCTGAATTGGGTGATTGGGATTGACATGTATATACTGATGTGTATAAAATTGATGACTAATAACCTGCTGTATAAAAAAAATATTAAATAAAATTTAAAAAATAAACAAATAAATAAAAGAAGCAGACTCACAGATAAAAAGAACAAAGTAGTGATTTCCACTTGTGGGGGAGAGAAATATAGGGGTGGGGGGAAAAAGCGTTATCATGGGTTTATGTGAAGTCACGTGTGTGAAACTTTTAGAAATTGTAAAGCACTATAAAATTTTTTAAATCTTTCATTCAATAAAAAATTATTTACAATACAATTATTTTAATATCTATAGAGAAGTAAGTAAAAAAAAGAAAAGTGATAAAGGATGGCTTTTGGATAAAAAAAAGACCCATCTATATGCTGTCTATAAGAGACTCACTTCAGTGCTAAAGACACACACAAAATAAAAGTGAGGAGATGGAAAAAGATATTTCATGCAAATGGAAACAACAGAAAGCAGAGGTATCGATACTTATGTCATACAAAATAGACTCTAAAACAAAGTATATAAATAAGATAAAGAAGGACTTTATATAATGATTAAGGGGTTAATATAAGAAAAGGATATTACACTTGTTAACATATATGCACCCAATACAGGAGCACTTGAATATATAAAACAAATTTGCACAAACATAAAGGGAGAAAACAAAAATAATGTAATAATAGTAGGGGACTTTAACACCCCACCTACATAAAGGAAGAGATCATATAGACAGAAAATCATTAAGACAACCACGGTCTCAAATAACACAATAGAATATTTAGACTTAATAGATATCTACTGGTACTCTATTGCGAAACAGCAGAATACACATGCTTTTCTAGTGCACATGGAACTTTCTCCAAGATAGATCACATGCTAGGCCACAAAACAAGTCTCACCAAATTTAAGAGGATAGACATTATAACAAGCATTTTTTCCTGATCATAATGGTATGAAACTAAAAACCAATTATAGGAAAGAAAAGGGACAAGGACAAACAGGTGGAGAATAAACAACATGCTACTAAGAAGCCAATGAAGAATTCAGAGGAAATCAGAAAATATCTTGAGACAAAGGAAAATCGAAACACAACTTTTGAAAATGTATGTGATGCAGAACAAACAGTTGCAAGAGGGAAGTTTATAGCAATGCAGGACTACCTAAGAAATTTTTTAAAATAGCAAATATACAACTTTATCTTCTAGAGGAATTAGAAAAAGAACAAAATGAAGCCCAAAGTCAGGAAAAGCAAAGAAATAATGAAGATCAAGGAGGAAAAACATAAAAGAGACAAAAATAATAGTAAAGATCAATTAAATAAAGATCTGAGTTTTTAAAAATATAAACGAAATTGATAAACCTTTAGCCAAGCTCAACAGCACAAAGAGAGAAGAACCAAATAAACAAAATACGACACAAAAGAGGAGAAAAAACAACAACAGTTATCACAGCGAGTAAAACAATCATAAGAGAATACTACAAAAGTTATATGCCAGCAAATTGGGCAACATAGAAGAAATGAATAAATTTCTGGAAACATACAACCTTCCATGACTGAATCAGGAAAATATAGGAATCTGAACAGACTGACTGATCACTAGTAGTGAAATTGAATTTTTAACTTTAAAAACTCCTAGCAAACAAAACTGCAGGACCAGACCGCTTCACAGGGAAATTCTACCAAACTTATAAAGAAGAGCTAGTATCTATTCTTCTCAAACTATTCCAAAAATTTAAAGAGAATAGAACTCTCCCACATTTATTCTATGAGGTCACCATTACTCTGATATCAAAACCAGACAAATACATTACAAAACAGAAAATTACAGGCCAATATCTTGACAAATATAAATGCAAAAATCCTCAACAAAATATTAGCAAACCAAATTCAAGAATATTTAAAGAGAATCATACAACATGATCAAGTGGGATTTATTTCAGGTCTGCAAGGATGGTATAATATTAGCAAATTAATCAATGTGATACAACACATTAACAAAAAGAAGGATAAAAATCACTTGAACATCTCAATAGATGCAGCAAAAGCAAATGAAATATTCAACATCCATTCATAATAAAAATTCTCATCAAAGTTGGTATAGCAGGAACATATCACAACATAATAAAGGTCATTTGTGATAAACCCATGGCTAATATTTATACTCAGTGGTGAAAAGCCAAAAGTCGTTCCTTTACAGTCAGGAACAAGACAAGGATGCCCACATTTGCCACTTCTATTTAACATAGTATTGGAGTCCTAGTCACACCAATTAGAGAAGAAAAAGAGGTAAAAATCACCCAAATTGGAACTGTCACTATTTGCAGATGACATGATGCTATATATAGGAAACTCTATAAAGTCTCCACCAAAAAACTATTAGAATTAATAGTTTTAATAATAAATAATATCAGTAAAGTTCCAGGATACAAGATTAATATGCAGAAATCTGTTGTATTTCTATACACTAATAATGAACTATCAGAAAGAGAAAGAAAACAATCCATTTTAAAATTGCATCAAAATAATAAAATAACTAGGAATAAATATAACCAAAGCAATAGAAGACTTATACTTTGAAAACTATAAAATACTGATGAAGGAATTTGAAAATGATACAAAGAAATGGAAAGGTATACCATGTTTTTGCATTGACAAGATTTAATATTGTTAAATATTGTCCATACTACCCTAAGCAATCTAGAGATTTACTTCAATCTGTATCAAAATACCCATTACATTTTTCACAAAGTAGAACAGATAATATTAAAATTTATATGGAACTGCAAAGGACCTCAAATTACCAAAACAATCTTGAGGAAAAAGAAGAAAGCTGGAGGTAGAACACTCTCTGACTTCAGACTATACTACAAAGCTATGGTAATTAAAACAGTATGGTACTGGCACAAAAACAGACACATAGGTCCTGGAACAGAATAGAGATCCCAGTAATAAACCCACACACCTATTATCAATTAATATATGACAATGAAGGCAAGAATATACAATGGAGAAGAGACAGTTCTTCAGTAAGTGGTTCTGGGAAAACTGGACAGCTGCATGTTAAAGAATGAGATTAGAACATTTCCTCACACCATATTCAAAAATAAACACAAATTTGATTAAAGATCTAAATGTAAGACTAGAAACCATAAAACACCTAGAAGAGAACACAGGCAGAACACTCACTGACATAAATCATAAGAGATATATTTTTTGGATCTGTCTCCTAAGGCAAAAGAAATAAAAGTTAAAAGAAACAAATAGGTCCTAATTAAACTTAAAAGGTTTTGCACAGAAAAGGAGACCACTGACAAAACAAAAAGGCAACCTAGTGAATAAGAGAAAATATTTGTAAATGATATAGCCAATAAAGGGTTAATAGCCAAAATATATAAACAGGTCATGCAAATCAATATCAAAAAACAATTTAAAAAATGGGCAAAAGACATTTTTCCAAAGAAGATAGATGACAAACTGGTACATGAAAAATCCCTCAGCATTTCTAATTACCAGAGAAATACAAATCCAAACTACCATGAGATGTCATCTCACACCTATCAAAATGACTATCATCAAAAATTCTACAAATTAACAAATTTTGGTGAGGATGTGGAGAAACAGAACCCTAGTGCACCATTGGTGAGATTGTGAATTGGTGCAGCCACTACGGAAAACAGCATGGAGGTTCTCTAAATAACTAAAAATTGAACTATCATATGATCCAGAAATTCCACTTCTGTGTGTATAGCTGAAGAAAAGAAGAACAATAATTCAAAAAGATACATGCACCTCAATGTTCACAGCAGCATTATTTACAATAGCCAATATATGGATGTAATCTAAGTGTCCATCAACAGATGAATTAATAAAGAAGATATGACATATATATATATATAATAGAATATTACTCAGCCAAATAAAATAATGAAATTCTGCAATTGCAACAATGTGGATATACCTACAGAGTATCATGCTTGCTTAGTGAAATAAGTCAGAGAAAGACAAATATATTATCGCTTATACATGGAATCTAAAAAATAAAACAAACAAACAAATGTATATAATCAAACAGAAACAAACTTGCAGATAAAGAGAACGAACTAGTGGTTACCAATATGGAGAGAGAAGTGGGGAGGGGCAAGATAGAGGTATGGGATTAAGAGAGAAAAACTAGTTGTATAAAATAAATAAGCAAGAAGAACATATTTTACAGCACAGGGAAAGATAAACATTATGTTGTACTAACTTTAAATGGAGTATAATCTATAAGAATATCTAATTACTAAATTGTATGCCTAAAACTAATACTATAAATCAACTATACATCAATTAAAAATAAAAGTGAACTTAATTAAAAGGATCACATTGTAATTATTAAAAGACAAGTGACATTTAATAATATTTAATAGGGCTTCCCTGGTGGCACAGTGGTTAAGAATCCAACTGCCAGTGCAGGGGACACAGGTTCGAGCCCTGGTCCAGGAAGATCCCACATGCTGCAGAGCAACTAAGCCTATGTGCCACAACTACTGAGCTTGCACACCACAACTACTGAAGCCCATGCACCTAGAGCCCGTGCTCCTCAACAAGAGAAGCTACCACAATGAGAAGCCTGCACACCGCAACGAAGAATAGCTCCCGGTCGCGGCAACTAAAGAAAGACCCTGCGCAACAATGAAGACCCAATGAAGCCAAAAATAAATAAATAAAAGTTTTAAAAAATAATATTTAATAATAAAAAATTAATCAATCCCTTAAGAAGTTATAACAATCCTGAATATATATGCACTAAATAACAGTTTCAAAATACAAGAACAAAAAGTGATAGAACTAAAAGGAGGAATAAAAAAATTGCTATTATAACTAGATATTTTAACTCTTCTCTCAGTAATTAACAGAACAAGTAGACAAAAAATAAGGATACTGAAGACATAACACTGGCAACTAACTTAATACATTCATAGAACAGTCTTCCCAACAACAACAGCTGTACATATAAACATTTACCAGAATAAATCATGTTCTGGGCCATAATATAAACCTCAATGCATTTAAGAGCATTAATATAGTACAAAACATGATTTCAACAACTATGGAATTAAATCTTAAAGTAGTTCTTAAGAATTTGTAAAAGGGTAATTATAAAAGTATTAGGGGTATGACTGGGTGAATCCAGAGATCATTTCGCTTCAAGTCAAAAAACAAACAAACAAACAAACAGCCCCTTAATGGCAAGGATTGTGTCATTTTTACCACTGAAGCAATCCTAACACTGTGATAATCATACATGAAGTATTTGGTAAAGATTAGTTGAGTGTATAATATTCTAAGTGTTAAATAAATCACACACATATTCATATATTTTTCAGAGTATCAATTCTGATTCCTCCTTTCAGTGATATTGTCATGGGTAATAAAATATAGTAAAGATCTTTACTCATAACTGCCTTCATTCTGTTCTGCTTACAGTTATTGGAGAAACAATATCTGAACCCTTGTGCTTATTGAACTCAAAAAATATTAAGTTTGGAAGATTGAGAGGTGAAATAATTTATCTCAAAGGGAAGGGGAAAATGAGACTAGAATAAATGAAAATATGTTAGGGTTTATGTTCATATCCTGCAAACAATTCAGGCAGATTCCTATTGTGTCCAATATAAAAAACTCTAATACATCCTTGCGGTACTAAAATGTTTTTTGAATATAATAAGGTAAAAGAAAATATGCACTTCAAGGAGACACTGTATATTGTTGGAAGGCCCATTTAGATAATTAAGTAGGATTTGAGACTTCCAGGAAGCATGCACAAGTAACAGCAGATGTTCCTAAACACCTTCAACAGGATTAATGTGTGTGCAGGGAGAGGTGGAGCGGTCTGAAGAATTAACAGGACAGAGACAGGACAACTGTGGGGATACAGGTAACAGAGACAATGAGATAGACACCTTAGGTTACTTCCCTTGACATGCAACAACTCTGGCTATTTCAGTTTCAGCCTGCCTAAGATTCAAATTCCTAGGAGAGAGCCAGGAAACCTTAGATTTTTTTTTCCCCAATGTTTATTTTTTTCCCAAAGTTTATTTTTCTTAGCAATTAAAAAATACATAAGCATACACATTAAGTTAGTGTTTTATTTCCTTACTATACAACTGGTATTATAAGAAACTTCCATTCAGTTAATATCTAATGAATACTGTCAACTTTCCCTGGATTATATTTCTGCATAGAATTAGTACATGAACATGTAATTTTGTTATCATTTTCAAAATGTTTAGCAAAATTACATCACAGTTCACATGAAGCCCTTTAAAAAATCTGATGTCACTGGTTGTAGATGTTAAAGGTAAATGATGACATAAGAAACCACCGCGATTGTTAGTACCAGAACTGTTGCCAACTTGCATGAAGTTCATTTGCCACATTTTAAATGGCTTGAATTTCAACATAGATACCAGAGCACAGAATTTAAATTTTAATGATTAAATCAAGTAATTGATGGTAGTTCATTGTATTCTTAAAATATGGGGACCTGATGTATTGCTTTGTTTCAAACGTGACTATTAAGTGTGACTTTATTTAAAGTATGACAAGTCCCGTGGTTAGGGGAGGGCAGGGTACCTCAACTGACAGTGTAACCAAGACACATAAAGTAGAAGGGAGCTGTTCCTAAGAAGGAAATTTTAAATACTCATTAGCAATAGAGAAATGAATGTTCTGTAGACAAAACATCAGATGTCTACTACATACGGCTGTGGTGGGAACATAACACTGGCAAATATATATATAATATTACTCACATGTTAAAAGTATTTTGTCCTGTCCTAACTGGTATTAATTCATTTAACCTTCCAACAACCCTCATTTTCCCTACCTTACAGATAAAGAAACTCACGTATCGGGAGCTTAAGAGCTGATCTAAAGTTACACAGCTATGTAGCAGCAGAAACAAAATTTGAGCCCATGTCACCTGGCTCTAGAGTCTACTCTCTACTTCATACTGCTTCTCAAAAGTGTGCCATCTGTGAACTAGAGCAGCCAGTTGAGCTAAGAGAAGCAGTATAAAGGGAAAAAGGAAAAAACATAAAGTTGTTAAACCATTTCATTATGCCACTTTATTGCATTTATTGAAAGAGTATCTGAACTTTTATTTTATGAACCAGAATCCAATTCACGGCCTCAATTTCACTAAAGCTTGAAAGATTAAAAAAAAGCCTCACTTTCACACATGAAAGTTAACTTCTTAATGATTCATTGCCTATAATTGAGGCTTGGAGAAGGAGTTTTTCAAAAGTCCACTATCTTCTTCAAAATTCAGAGACTTCAGTGCCTAAATGTTATCAAAAGATTCCTTTTGTTACATATTCAAAGATGAGAACTTCTTTCTTGAAGCAGGTAAGGCCCACTAACACTGTGTCATTTCAGGTCTCTCATCACAATAATTGAATAGAGTCACATGATTGGAAGCTTAACCAAGCATAACAGGCATTAACAGGTGATGGTACAATCTGATGCCACCCTTGCTTGCAAACTCAGAGGCCATTTCACACTAGAAAGGAGTTAGAGTCTCAGGAGGGACAAAGAACAAAGCCTCTGAAAAGAATGTTTACAAAGGAAGAATTATCAATACCCTCTAGAGACTGAAGAGATCAGCAGGGTTGAGTCCATCCAGGGCCCATGCTGCATGAAAAAGCAGATAATGTTAAATATTAGGCTTTTACTGGATTGGACTCCACACCAAGCAAACAGACAATAGCAGGGCTTATGAAAAAAATTAATTTGCAACTAACCATTAAACACGTCAGTAATATATTAACTTTAACTTACTAGCAATGAAATTTTGTTATACTGTGAGGGCTGTGTTTTGAACATTCTACCCCCTAATATGGGACTTGAAATAAAGTGTTGCCTTTATACAGGATAGCACAGCATGCTGATGCCAAGGTTTAACATTAACTCAAAACTGTTTTGTTCTTTTTCTCAAAGACTGTTCACTATTATGGCCTCTGATAACCATTAGATTTTTCTATTATGATATTCTTCAATGTGCAAAAACTGTTGTGGAGACTTAGAAGATCCACACTTAGATGAAATATTAGAAAATCATTTGTGACAAAACCCCTTCTTATAATAATCACTGTATGAGGTAAAGTTGCTTATCTACATACACTCACAGGCAGAGTCAGCAAATGTCAATGCAAAGAGAGGTCTGAACGGGAATTGTAAAGGAGAAGGGACAATGGAGAGAGAGATACTGTAATGAAAAGTTAATTATAGTACAATTTTAGAGTAAACTTGTCTGGTTTGATTAAACAGAGCGAACGATTACAAAGTACGTGGATTCATTCTACGTTATCATTTCCCTTATGGATAAACTTCTCTAGGATGAGGACTAAGAATAGATCTTACTTATAAAGCAAAGAGATTTTGTATGCAGGTAAAAGATTCCACTGATCTGACAAATGCCAAGGGCACCACCCAACAGCATGTATTTTCCATTCATTGTTCAGAGGTGAACTTCACCATTCTATTCTCCACATGCCAAATTTCCTGCAAATATTCCCAACTAGTCACCAGCAGCTTTGTGCAAGAGATTACAATAGGTCTCATTTTTGAGAAGGCAGGAGAAAGGAAGAACAGAAGTCTTCCTCAAAACTGATAATTTCTGTGTTGGTTGTTGGTACTACTACTTTCAGGATATGGAGCTAGTTTCTTTCTCCCGGAGTGTGGGCAGGGCTTAGTGACTTGTTTCTAAGAAACAGAGTATGTAAAGAGAAAAATAGTAACTTTACAGGGAGATACCTTGCAGATACACCCTTTGCCAGATGACAAAGGCTAACAACACCAGTATTAAATCATGCTGATATATATTATGTATTCCCGGATGTGATATGATAGGTAGGGCACTTCACTTCTGTGGTATTCTTCCACCACATCTATAACCTCAGTCTAGTCATGAACAAATATCAGGTGAACCAAATTTGAGGGACACCCTACGAAAATACCTGACCACTAGTCTTCAACAGTGTCAAGACCATGAAAGACAAGAAAAGACATAAAAAGTGTCACAGAATGGAGTAGGCTAAGGAGACACAAGGACTAAATACAATGGGGTACCCTAATTTGGATTCTGGAAAAGAAGAAAAGCACCAGAAGAAATCTGGGGAAATCTCAATGGAGTTTTTAGCTTAGTTAATAGTATTATACCAATGTCAGTGTCTTAGTTTTGGTAAATGTAACATGCTATGTAAAATGTTAACAATAGGGGAAGCTGGATGAAGGGTGTAAGGGAACTCTATACTATCTGTGCTCTTTTTCCAGAAATCTAAAAATATTTCAGAGTAAAATGTTAAAAGTATTGTAATGCCAGAAATTAAAGAAGTGATCAAGAAACAAAAGGGTAGGGGCATGTCAAAGGATTACAGGTGCCTACCTGGAAGAGCATTCATGGGCACAGCTGGAAGTATGAAAGTCAACATATATATAATGTACTGATGGATCATAATCCAAAGTATAAAATAAATATCCATGAATCCATATTGATATAAATTATTAAATCATAAATAGATGGGAGAAAAGAGGCAAATTTCCCATGTAGAAGACTTTCCAGTAATTTATATAGGTATTTTCTCTCCAATAGGTGGTACTTAACTTCCCAAACCATGCAAGGGTTAATAAAGACTACACTAGGCAATTTGCTTTCAAAGGGCAGAATATGGAAAAAGCAGGAGTAACTTTATAGTTTAGAAACCTAGCAAACACTTGCCTCACTCAGTCATGTGATCAAGGTCAGCATCATTAGTGATAAGTCATGTTGATAACAGGTACTCTTGATATACGATAAGAATTGTATTTCACCTCTATCGTCTTTCTCCCAGAAACCCATGACCCAGATTAAATTATGAGAAAAATATCAGACAAACCCCAATTAAGGGGTAGTCTCTAAAATAATTGACAAGTACTCCTGAAAACTGCCAGGGACATCAAAACAAAGAAAATCTGAGAAATTGTCACAGTCAAGAGGAATTTAAGGAGACATGAAACAAAATATATTATTCTGGATGAGACCCTGGAACAGAAAAAGAATAATAGGAAACTAGTGAAAATTGAATAAAGTTGTTTCCTTAGTTGTGATAAATATACCATAAAAAGTTAGAAGCTAACAGTCAAAGTGAGGAGCATACAGCAATTCTGTACTAACATTTTACATTTTCAGTAAATCTAAAACTATTCTAAAGTTAAAGGTTTATTTTTAAAGTTTAAAAGTAATTATATTACATATACAATATATATTTCATGTTTATATATACATATATATATATATATATATATATAACATTAAATTTTGGATGGATTCTCCTTAGCATCTTTTATGGTGGGATCTTGCTGCCTCTTGCCATGTCCCCAGTAATGTGAAAATAACCATAGGTTTCTTCTCTCTAGAAAAGTTTCATTCTTTTATGGAGTTACTTTCATTTAGTTCTATTTACATCCTTGTCTCTCTGATGGGTTTTTAAAAATCTATGTTTTTGAAGCTTATCTGACAAGTTATCATTGTTAAGTTTCCTGTGACTTTATACATCCTAAAGGGATCAGAAGCCACACTTACACATTTAAGTGATATTTTCATCACTAGAGATGTTCACAGGTAGAGAAAATCAACTTTTTTGAATGCCTCAGATAGTTATAAGTCTAAACTAAAATGTGAAATAGATAATCCCCGAGGATTCCTTTTATTTCTCACTTGTATTAACAGAAAGAACAATTGCATAAGAACTAAACATTGAATCCTTCACCAGTAAATTAGTTTGGATGGTTTCCTCTTCCTGCAATTATTATGGTATTTTATGGCCTCTGGAGACTAAATATCTATCTATATCTATATCTATACCTATCTATATATTTTAAGTATGTCTAACACTTGCAGTACAATTCCCCTTGTTCTATCTCTTTTCTTCAAATTTCTCACCTAAATTGATGAGATGCTGCTATCAGTAACATAGGTAGGTAGCTATAAATGTGTAATAGAGCCTTATTTTATATTTGATGCAACCTGGAACATGGTGAAAAGACATCCAAGACATACAAGACTTGACAAGGAGTCATTTAGTTTCTTTCAGTTTCTTCAACTGCAAAATGAGAGAAGTAACAACTACTAGAGAAAAAAATGAAGAATTAAATACAATAATGTATGAAAAGTCCTGGTGCAGCATTTAGGGTAGAATAGACCCTCAAATCCATTAACTTCAGTGGCTAAAATGCATCACACAATTTCTACATCTCACATGCTTGTGACTTACATGCATTACCTCCTCTGTCAAACAGGACAACCCTGTGGGTGGAAACTAATATTATTCTCCATATTCAGTGAGGGAACCAAGACTCTCAGAGGTAACTTGCCTTCCGGTTACACAGCAGGAAAATAGCAAAACTAATGACTCCAGGATGGACTTTAATCACAGTTCTGTATTGTGCTCCATATAATATTATTACTGTCTCTCTTTTATTGTCCTCTGGTGCAAGATGGACTTGCTCTGGCCTGAATTATCCCCAAATAGTTTTGTATCACTAGAGGAAGATTCCAGTATGTGACTATAAAATCTTCCACTCTTTTCTACATACTGTCACTAAACAATTATTCTCTGCCTCTTTGCTTGCATCCCCACCAGATGATCAGAGAGATCTTTCTCTACCATTCTCCAGTACTTTCTTTGTCATCTCCTTGGCCTCTTTAACAAAAGTCACCCCTCTGGCTTTGCTCATCATTTCCCTCTCATTAGCTGTCAATTTCTAGCTACAGCAGTGTCTGAAGAGAAAGCCTTATTCTAGTGAAAGATTCACTGGAATTTTTATTTAGACTCAAGCACAGAGAGCTACTGATTAATTCATAACACCCAATGCTCCCAAATCCGAAACAAAACTTTGAATAACTATGGTGTTACAACGGTTAAAGCAGTGATCATATAGTATACACAGTTGCATGAAACACAAAGGTAGTGAGGTAGCACATTTCAGGAGGCAAAATAACAGGACAGACTGAAATTCAATGGAAACATAGAAATACTGTACAGCTTATATTCAGAAATATTTGCATAAAGTTTCTTGGTTAAAAAAAGTAACCAAAAAGTTGATAATGCTGCCCAAGTAAGCTGTCTCAATTCTTCTGCGTTTTCCAAAGTGAATATCAAATGAATAAGAAAGCAGAGAAGCAGCCCTGACACACAGAGTAAAATAAATCATACTCTTTTCAAAGGGTATTACTTATGCTTTGAAACTACAGATGACACAGAAATAATCAACTCTCTTCTGGGAAGGCTGAGCATAGAAAAAAATCATAAACGATGGGACATTAAAGAAAAGGAGGAGTGACAGATTTGCATTCCAGTATGAAGAGGTATTCTTCGATCTATAATTTACTAAGCTCTTATTAGGTATCAGACACTGTCTGTATACACATTATCTCATCTAATCCTCACAGCAGTATAAAACATGACATTTTAAACACATCGCACAAAGAAAATGAGGTACAGACTGTTACATAGAAAGCCCTAGATCATTATTCACCTGGGAAATGCTACAGATAGTACGATACAATTTCATACCCAGTAGAGTGGTTAAAATTCAAAAGATGGAAAATACCAAATATTACTGAGGATGTGGAATAACTAGACTTTTTATGTTGGGTGGTTTCTTTACAAGGTAAAATATAGTTCTACCCTAAGACCTTTCATTTGAACTCCTAAATGTTTACCTAAGAGAAGTGAAAACATTTATTCATGAAAAGAATTGTGAAATAATTCCATGGTAGCTTTATTTATAGTAGCCCAATCCTGTAAAGAAATGTATATCAAGAAGAGATTGCTAAATAAATTGTGGTATATGTGCGTTGTGAAATATTATGTAGCAGTTAAAAAAGAACAAACAAGTGATAAATTCTACAATAAAGATGAACCTCAGAAAACATTTCTGGTGAAAGATGATATACAATATATGATTCGAGTTATATGAATAAGGAAAAGCTAATATAAAGTGATAGAAATCAGAACAGAGTTTGCTTGTGGTGTGGAGGATAACAGAAAAGGGGTTTGAGGGAACTTTCTAGCATGATGGAAGTGTTATATATCTTGAGTTAGTGAAGGTTGTAAGTGAATGTATTTATCAAAACTCATTGAATTGTACAATTCTTTTCTGTGCCTCTCACTGTTCGTAAAATTTTCATCCATTGGGAAAAAAAGCAATAGTAACATGATGACCATAGTTAACCATACTGTATTGTATATTTACTGTATATTTGAAAGTTGCTAAGAAGGTAAATAGATCTTAAAAGATCTCACCAAAAAAAAAAAAAGAAAAAGTTCTAAATATGTGAAGTGATGGATGTGTTTAACTTTATTGTGGTAATCATTTCACAAAATATACATATATCAAATCATTAGGTTTATATCTTAAACTTACAGAATGTTATATGTCAATTTTATCTCAGTAAAGCTGGGGAAAAAGTGATAATGCATTTGAATGATACTCAATAATGGTCAGTTATTGCTAGTCTCATCTAACACTTGGTATGGGGGTTGGGGGGAGGAGCTATGTTAAGGATGTTGAAGTAATTCCTCAAGTGAGTCAAGAATAAAACCAGAAGGGAAAGCAATTCCACTCCCTCCCCCCAATTTCTTCCATCCATTAAATAATAGCAGGACTATCCGCATACACAATGATTCTTTTTTTTTCTTCCTAGACTTTACTGTGTGTTTTTTAAAAATTCTATACAGCAGGTTCTTATTCGTTATCTATTTTATACATATTAGTGTATATATGCCAATCCCACAGTGATTCTTATGAGCCCATTAAAAAAACATTTTGTTATTCCTTTCATTGGAAAATAAAGTGTTTCTCTAAGTTTGACATGTTATTCAGCAAAAATACACAGAAACTGTTTTGACAATTAATACTTACATCTTATTTTACTTGTTAGGCAATTCTTTTTTCCTAAGGAGCATGATTACTCTCCTACCATTACTACATCAAAAATACAATAAATGCCATTAAGTCAGCAAATATTTTCAGTCAAGGATGTTGATATAAAGCTTATTTATAAAAGAGGCAAATTTTGAGCCCTATTATTCTCTACATAGTGCATTTGCTGCAACTTTAGAAAATGTCACACAGACGCAAGAAATTTTTTTAAATGAAGGAAGAAGGAAAGAGGAAGGAAATGAAAAGAAAACTTTGTGGTTCTACTTACCTATGCAAAATTACAAATTAAAGATTACAAAACTAGTGGATGAGGGAAAAGACATCCTGGCCAGAAGAAGGCCAGATGGAGCACTCAACCAAACACTTTGAAATGTGGAGAAGCACACCACATCTAAATTACAGTATTGTTTTATATCACTTTACTATGTATCCAAATGATACCTGCTTATTATAAATAATTCAAACAATATAAAAATATTAAAGACAAATGTAAAAAAAATCTTTTCTCAAGGGTAAGATCCTTTTGGAACACATCAAGAGTGTTAAATGGAAAAAGACATCAAGGGAACTTTCATTTTGAGGAATACAATACCTACTGGGCTCAAGCTAAAATCTGGGATTAGTGATTCAATTTGAATCTGTGTGAAAAATTCCATCCAAGAATTCTCACACGCTGAAAACTCTTGATCATCTAAACATTATCCATTTACCCACATGCAGTTTACATTCCCACTGACAGTGTACTAGGGTTTCATTTTCTCCACATCCTCACCAGCATTGTTATCTCTCATCATTTTGATAACAGCCATCCTAGTGTGAGATGATATCTCACTATAATTTTGATTTGCATTTCTCTGATGATTAGTAATGTTGAGCACCTTTTCTTGTACCTGTTGTCCATTTGTATATCTACTTTTGAGAATTGTTTATGCAAGCCTTTTGCTGTTTTAATTGCATCGTTTGCTTTTTAGCTATTGAGTCATGATTCCCTGTATATTTTGAATATTAACACTGTACTGGATGTGTGGTTTGCAAATATTTCCTCCAGTTCCACAAACCTATGTTCATTTTTTTGATGCTTTCTTTTGCTATGTGGAAATTTACTTTGATATAATTCTACTTTTAATTTTTTTAAATTGTTGTCTTTGATTTGGGTGTCAAATCCAAAAAATAATTGGGAAGACCAAAGTCAAGGAGATTATCCACCACTTTTCCCATTTCCTTCTAGAAGTTTTCAATTTCAGGTCCTACTTTTAAGTCTTCAATACATTTTGAGTTGATTTTTGTGTATGCTGTAACGTAGGGGGCCAGTTTTCCCAGGACCATTTATTGAAGCGAACATCCTTTCCCCATTTACATTCTTAGTTCATTTATTGAAAATTAATTGACTATTTGTGCATGGGTTTATTTCTGGGCTCTCTATTCTGTTCCATTGATCTAAGTGCCTGTTTTTATTCCAATACCATACTATTTTGATTACTACAACTTTTCAATATACAGCTGACCCTTGAACAACATGGATTTGAACTGTGATGTCCACTTATACACAGACATTTTTCAGTATGTACTACAGTACTACATGATTTATGGTTGGCTGAATCTATGGATGCAGACTCGTGGATACAGAGGGCCAACTGTAAAGTTATATTCATATTTTCAGCTGCAAAGATGATTTCTTGAATCTGACATCAAAAGGCAAAAGCAACTAAATCAGAAATAAATAAATGGGACTACATCAAAGTAAAGAGCTTCTGCACAGCAAAAGAAACCATCAAAAATATGAAAACGTAACTTACTGAATAGAAGAAAATATTTG
Organism: Neophocaena asiaeorientalis asiaeorientalis; assembly: GCF_003031525.2. NCBI lineage: Eukaryota > Metazoa > Chordata > Mammalia > Artiodactyla > Phocoenidae > Neophocaena > Neophocaena asiaeorientalis. The sequence continues at coordinate 239,159 of NW_020174301.1, forward strand.
CAAATGATATACAGATAAGGGGTCAATATGCAAAATATATAAAGAACTCATACAACTCAATAGCAAAAAACCAAACAATCCAATTAAAAATGGGCAGAAAATCTGAACAGTTTTCCAAAGATGATAGACAGATGGTCAGTAGACACAAAAAGATGCTCAACTAATTAGAGAAATGCAAATCAAATCCACAATGAGATATCACCACACACTTATCAGAATGGCTAATATCAAAAATGGCAAGAAATAACAAGAGCTGGTGAGGATGAGGAGAAAAGGGAATCCTTATGCATTGTTGGTGTGAATGTACAAAAAACTGGTGCAGCCACTGTGGAAAACAGTATGGAGGTTCCTCAAAAAATGAAAAATAGAACTACTATATGATCCAGCAATTCCACTTCTGAGTATTTATCTGAAGGAAATGAAAACACTAACTAGAAAATATATATGGACGCCATGTTCATTGCATCATTATTTACAATAGCCATGGTGTAGAAACAACCTCAGCATCCACTAGTAGATGAATGGATAAAGAAAAAATAAACACACACACACACACACGCATGCACACATACATGCCTACAATGGAATATTATTAGTCCATAAAAATAATAAAATATTGCCCTTTGCAACAACATGGTTGGACCTCCAGGGCATTATGCTAAATGAAATAAGTCAGAGAGAAAGGCAAATACTGTATGATCTTACTCATATGTGGAATCTAAACAAAACAAAAACAAAATTCAAAAAAAAACAAGCTCATAGATACAGAGCACAGATTGTTGGTTTTCAGAGGCAGGAGGGTAGGGGGTGAAATGGTTAAAGGGAGCCAGAAGACACAAACTTCCAGTTATAAAATAAATGTCACAGAGATGTAATATATAACATGGTGTATAATAACTATTATTATAGTTAATAATACCTTATTGTATATTTGAAAGTTGCTAAGAGAGTAGATCTTAAAAGTTCTCATCATAAGAAAAAGAAATTTGTAACTATGTAAGTTGATGGATGTCAACTAGACTTACTGTGGTGATCATTTTGCAATGTATACAAATATTTAATCATTATGTTGTATACCTGAAACTAATACAGTGCTATATATCAATTTTACCTCATTTAAAAAACCGAGATCTGAAATTATATTTAATAACATAAAATATGCATGAAGTGTTAAGTGAGAAACCAATTTACAAAAGAGTGGAAACTGTGGAACATCAATCTTATAACATTAACTCCAGATAAAGTACACATGCATAAGCATTAAAAACCACAAAAGCAATGGATGGGTCTACAGAAAAAAATGATTATTGAGTATTTTTCTTCAGTTACATACATATGTATATCACATATATTTTCTTCATTTTTTCCTTTTTTATCTTCCATATTTTTACAATAAATTATTGATTCCACTTATGTTCAGAAAAGTCATTAAAAATATATTCCAAATCCTGTTTTCTGAAGTGCATATAATTATTGGTTTCCTAAATCTATTCTGAACTAAAGTACAGCATAGTCAGGTGCTTCATATCAGTATCCAGATTCAAGAGATAGTTTTCTAACACACACTCATGCAAGTTACCCATCTTGGTCATTTTTTGTAGTCACAGATCCTCACATTAAAATGGCTGTTCCCTCAAAGATTCCCTTCTATGCAACAGTGACATCATGCTGAAATACTGTGATGAGAGATTTCTAAAGCATGTAATTTATGTACTGAAGTCAGTGGATGTTTAAATAGGTCTTCAACACCTGGAAGATCTCTAGCCTATGTGCTCAGTGCAATCTAAATTTCTTTCTTGTAATCTTATCTTTATCTACTAAGTAAACATGCACTCACTACCCCAGACTTTACCCAAAAGTGAAGCTAGCTTGACTTCAGGTCGTAGCACTTCTAATTATGTTTTGTCATATTTCTTATGATTTTTATCCTTATAATATCAATATCAGGTGCAGGAGATTCCTTAGAGAGGCAGAGTGGGGATGCATACAAGTCAATAAGAGTTGGTTCCTTAGATACACTTGGTTGGACTCCCGCTGGGCTCTTGTGACCCTAAGAATGCAATTATTCTGCAGTGTTATTATTGTGTCTATTTCCCCATAAAAGTTTAATGAGCTATATAATTTTCCTAGATACAAGACAATTATGTTATTAACTAACCATGAGATATGCCCCTTGCCAGTACAATAAATTTTATTTCTGACTGAAAACTTCTATTTAATCATTTGTTTGAGGAACAGCAGAGTTCCAAATCACTCTTCCTAAATTCATTCCACATCTCTGTACCAGTTTTTCCATCTCCTTCTACTGTACAAAACAGCAGAACAACTAAGAGCATGATGAAATATGAATCCCTGGGCAGCCATTCCCCAAACAGCCTCCTTAAGTAAGTTCCATTCCTTCCCACCGTTAAGTATCACACCACTTCTAGGCTATTAGCTGAACTTTGAGAAGAGTTATGGCTTGACATATCTTGAAGAATTTTAAGTTTAGTAAAAACTGAAAATGACCAGCTTGATGAGAAATCTGGACACCTTTCCCTACGGCAGTTTATTCTAGGGCCAAGGTACTTTTAGGGAAAAGATGAGCTAGCAGAAATAAAATAATGGTATCAATAGATGAAGATTTATAAGAAGATTTTTTAAGTCAAAGTGAAATATTAAATCAGTTAAATGAATTATCCTGTCACAAAACTAACATATCTATTCATACACGTGTCATGGAAAACCTGAGACCATTAGAAGTAGAAGGAAATAAATAATGACTTGCTCTAAGAGGAAAATGTCTTAAACTCAGAAATTTCAAAAAATGGAAATATATCACCCCATCTTTAGAAACCTTTTGTCGAAGGCAGGAAATTTATCCTTCAAGAAGGATGTATGAAAGACTTTTACCTAGGATGGGTCATTGAATTTCATGAGTTCTATGGCCTATCCCAAGCTCTAAAACTAAGAATTTTCCCATAAAAACTTCCAATGATTCCTTTCATAAAAACAAAGTATTATGGAGCCAAATGAAAAAAAAAGAAATAAAAAAGAATTCATATAAGATCAATCTTTTGTATTCCTACAGATTTGGGTGTTGGAAATGGTCCTCTAAAGAAGTGAAACATCTTTAACTTGCATCTACATCAGGGATTCTGTATCCAAGATATTCTCTGGTAGTGGAATAATGCATAGAGGATTAGGAGTTAGAAGACTGACTGACACTATAATAAATCACTTTACTTCTCTGAACTTCAGTTTTCTCAGCATGGCTCTCAGAATAATAGTACCTGGCTGGCTTTCTACCCAGCATTATAATCAAACACTTTAAAACCCATGAAATCATATAAAAAGGCAAGAAACTGTAATTACATGACTTTTTTGAAAATGAAGTTAAAAGAACATTTGATTTACGGCTATAACTAAATTAATTTCCAAATGCCCACCATTCCCCCATGAAGCAAAAAGATCAATTTATATCTCAAATAATTGGCATGCAACTTATAAAATCACAATATGCTTGACTGATAATCTACTGTACCTGGAGTTGATATAAAACATTTTTTTTTTACATAATGAATACTCAATGAAAAAGTCCACTTTTATTACCTTCTTTGATGTTTTGTTAGCTCATACCCTGAAATTTCCCTTACAACATCCGCAAAAATAATAAACCAATTATGAAGCCATCTGGAAGAGAGTGAAGAGAAAATACTATTTTTTAAACCTCTCCTTTGAATAACTGGCACTGTAATAGATGGCATGTCAGAACTAAACCATTATCTAAACCATTATTATTAAGGAAAGAAGGAGATTTGTATAAAGAAAATCATAACTGCTTATTATCCGACACAGTGGGGTCACATATTGAACCACGGCTGAAATAGACCAAACATCCATTCCCATATATATTTGAGACACAAGCTGGGACCATTCAAGCCTGTAGAACACCACCCTATTCAATTAAAATATGGATTTTTAATCATAGATCCATGGCACAGAACCACAGATTTATTGGAGAAATTTAAGAAAATGTTGGTCTTGAGGCTTCAACCAAATTATCCACCTAGTTTGGGAAAAAAAAAATCATTCCTCAAGGACGGTGAAAAAAGTTTCTTTGCTCTCCTCTCATCCTCCCTCAAAGTCTGTGTAATCAAATTTAGAAATACTATAAACATTAGAAAGTAATCAATAATCACTGTTAAGCAAAATAAAATGAGCAAACACTAAAAGATCTACTTATTTTCTCTGGGTTTAGTGTGAAAAATCTCAGGACAAAAAGTTTTCTGCTTTTTGCTTTTTGTAAACCTGGCTTCGCCACTGAATGACTTCATCCTAGTATAATTTACTTAAATTTTCTCAGTTTCACTCTTTTAAAAATAGAGAAAATCATATATCCCTTGCTGTTCTCAAATGACACCACTGGAATCTAAAATCTATGGGAAGAATTCTTATCAATTTAATTAGTCCTAGTCAGTGTTCTAAAGCTCTCATCTAGTAATATTATTCCTGAAAAAAAAAATTTCCCTAAGGAATGATTAAATTAAAAAGAAAGAACAAAACAGCAAGGCATAATCCATGAAAGAAAAAAATTGATAAATTGGACTTCATTAAAATATAAAACTTGTGCTCTACAGAAGGCATTGTTGAGAGAATGAAAAGACAGGGCATGGACTGGGAGAAGCTATTTTCAAAATACATATCTGATCATTTTTCTGCATTTATTGAGATGATCATATGATTCTTGTCCTTCATTCTTTAATGTGGTATATCACATTTGGTTTGTGTTCCATCTAGGCATCCCAGGAATAAATCACATTTCATCATGGTGTGTAATCCTTTTTAATATACTGTTGAATTCAGTTTGTTAGGGTTTGGGGTATTGTTTGCTTTTTACATGTATATTCATCAGGAATACTGGTCTATCCTTTTCTTTTCTTGTAGCGTCCTTATCTGACTTTGGTATAAGGGCAATACTGGCCTTGTCTTTAAATGTTAGGATTCAATAGTGAAGTCATCAGGTCCTGAACTTTTATTTTGGGGGATGATTTGACTACTTACTCAATATACTTTCTCATTATTTGTATGTTTATATTTTCTTTTTCTTTATGTCACTGTTGGTAGGTTTTATTTTTCTGGGAATTTATTTCTTCTAGGTTGCCCAATTTGTTGGCATTATGTGTTCATAGTAGTCTCATATGACCTTTATATTTCTGTGGTATAAGTTGTAATGGCTCCTATTTCATTTATAATTTAGAGTCCTGTTAGTCTAGCTAAAAATGTAATTTTGTTTATCTTTAAAAAAAAGAACTTAGTTTCATTGATCTGTTCTTTTGTTTTTTAGTCTCAATTTCATAAATTTCTGCTCTGATCTTTATTATTGCCTTCCTTATTCTAACTTTAGGTTTAGTTTGTTCTTCTTTTTCTAATTTCTTGATGTGTGAAGTCAGGTTGTTTGAGATATTTTTCCTTAATGTAGGCATTTTATTGCTGTAAACTTCCCAACTAGAACTGCTTTTGCTGCACACCTTAAGTTTTGGTGTGGTTAATTTCCATTTTCATATGTCTCAAGTTTTTTTTGATTACCTTTTTGGCTTCTTCTTTGACCCACTGGTTGTTCAGAAGTGTGTTTCCAAACTTCCACCTATTTATGAATTTTCTATTTTTCCTCCTATTATTGATTCTAGTTTCACACTATTTTGGTCAGAAAATACACTTGAAATGATATCAATCTTCTTAAATTTGGTAGCACTTATTTTGTGACCCAATATATGATCCATCGTGGAGAATGTTCCATGGATGTTGGAAATGAAGATGTACTCTGCCGCTGGATAGGATGTTCGATATATGTCTGTTAAGTTTATTTGATCTATAGTTTCATTGACTTCCACTGTTTCCTTATTCATTTTCTGTCTAGATCATCTATTCAACACTGAAAGTGTGGTACTGCAATCCCCTACTATTACTCTATTGTTAACCAATTCTCCCTTCATTTGTGTTAATACATGCTTTACATATTTATGTGTTTCAATGTTGGGTGCATATACATTTATAATTGTTATATCCTCTCAGTGAGTTGACTTATCATTAGATCATGAACTTCTTGGTCTCCTTTGACAATTTTTGACCAAGTTTATTTTATCTGATTTAAGTATAGCCACTACTGCTCACTTTTGGTTACCATATGCATGAAATAATTTTTTCCATCCCTTTATTTTCAGTCTGTGTGTGTCCTTAAATCTAAAGTGACTGTCAGGGCTTCCCTGGTGGCTCAGTGGTTGAGAATGCCTGCTAATGCAGGGGACACGGATTCGAGCCCTGGTCTGGGAGGATCCCACATGCCGCAGAGCAACTAGGCCCATGAGCCACAACTACTGAGCCTGCGCATCTGGAGCCTGTGCTCTGCAATGAGAGGTCGTGATAGTGAGAGGTCCACGTACTGTGATGAAGAGTGGCCCCCGCTTGCCACAACTAGAGAAAGCCCTCGCACAGAAATGAAGACCCAACACAGCAAAAATAAATAATTAATTAATAAACTCCTACCCCCAACATCTTCTTTTAAAAAAATAAAAATAAATAAAGTGACTGTTACAGAGATAGAATATAGATGGGTCTTTCTTTTTTAATCTATTCAGCCAATCTATGTCTTTTGATTTGAGAATTAATCATTTGCATTTAATTATTATTGTCATCATATTAATTGTTTTCTAACTGTTTTGTAGTTCCTTTCTTCCTCTTTTGCAGTCTTTTGTTATTAGACGATATATTTGTAGTGGTAATCTTTGGTTCCTTTGTCTTTATCTTTTGTGTTCTGCTACAGGTTTTATATGTGTAGTTACAGGAGGCCTACATAAAATGTCTTATAGATATAATAGTCTAATTTAAGCTGATAACTTCAACCACATACAAAAACTCCACATTTTAACTTCTCCCAGCACATTTGATGTTATTGATATTACCATTTATATCTTCTATATACAGCATATTCATTAAAACATTCTAGCTAGAGTTATTTTTTATACTTTTGTCCTTTAACTTTTTTTTTTGTTTTGTTTTGTTTTTTTTTGTTTTTTTGTTTTTGTTTTTGTTTTTTTGTGGTACGTGGGCCTCTCTCTGTTGTGGTCTCTCCCGTTGCAGAGCACAGGCTCCGGACGCGCAGGCTCAGCGGCCATGGCTCACAGGCCCAGCCGCGCCGCGGCATGTGGGATCCTCCCAGACCGGGGCACGAACCCGTGTCCCCTGCATCGGGAGGCGGACTCTCAACCACTGCGCCACCAGGGAAGCCCTCCTTTAACTTTTATACTAGAGTTAAAAGTGATTTACATACCATCACTACTGTATTAGAGTATTCTGAATTTGACTATATTCTTACCTTTATAGTGAGTTTTGAAATTTTTATATTTTCGTGTTTTTAGTGTTCTTTTGCTTCAACTGAACAACTACCTTTAGCGTTTCTTGTAATGCAGGTCTAATAGTGATAAATTCCCTCAGCTTTTGTTTGTTTGGGAAAGTCTTTCCCTTACCTTCACTTGTGAAAGACAACTTTGCTGAGTAAAGTATTGTTGGTTGGCAGGTTTTCTTCCTTTTCTTCTTTCAGCACTTTGACTATATAATCCCACTCTCTCTTGGCCTGCAAGTTTTGTGCTATGTAATCTGCTGATAGCCTTATGGCAGTTTCCTCGTAGGTGAGAATTTTTTTTTCTCTTGTTGCTTTAAAAATTCTCTCTTGTGTTTGATTTTAGGCAGTTTTGTTATGTCTTGGGGAATATATCTTTAAATTGACTTTGTTTGGGGACCTGTGAGCCTTGTGAACTTAAATGACCAAATCTTGCCCCAGATTTTGGAAGTTCTCAATCATTCTTTCTTTCCTTTTTTTAAGTTAAGTGTAGTTGATTTACAATATTATATTAGTTTCAGGTGTATAACACAGTGACACAATACTCCATTTAAACTTGTAATAAAATATTGGCTATATTGCTATATTCCCTGTGCTGTACAATACATCCTTGTATCTTATTTATTTTATGCATAGTTGTTTGTATGTATAAAACATACAAACTGTCTGCTACTACAATCTTTCCTCTCCCCGCATCCCTCACCCCACTGGTAAATGCTAGTTTTTTCTCTATATCCCAGTCTGTTTCTGTTTTGTTACACTCATTTATTTTTTAGATTCCACCTGTAAGTGATAATATACAGTATCTGTCTTTGTCTGACTTACTTCAGTGCTCAGCCATTGTTTCTTTAAATAAGCTCTCTGCCCCTTTCTCCCTCTCTTCTTTTGGGATGCCAGTGATGCATAGATCATTTCTCTTCTCTTTGGTGAAATGACTATTCATGTCTTTTGTCCATTTATAATTGGATTTTATTTTACTACTGGGTTTTAAGACTTCTATATTTTATACATAGGAATAATTTTAGATCTGTGGTTTGTAGATCATTTATCCCAGTGTATAGTTTGTCTTTTTATCTTCTTTTTTTTTTTTTTTTTTTTTTCAAAAA
>NW_020174301.1:247875-258802 GCF_003031525.2 Neophocaena asiaeorientalis asiaeorientalis
TTGCGGTACGTGGGCCTCTCACTGTTGTGGCCTCTCCCGTTGTGGAGCACAGGCTCCGGATGCGCAGGCTCAGCGTCCATGGCTCACGGGCCCAGCCGCTCCGCGGCATGTGGGATCTTCCCGGACCGGGGCGCGAACCCGTGTCCCCTGCATCGGCAGGCGGACTCTCAACCGCTGCGCCACCAGGGAAGCCCTGTCTTTTTATCTTCTTAATAAGGTCTTTTTCAATGCAAAAGGCTTAACTTTGATGAAGTCCAATTTACCTTTTTTTTTAATTTGGGGGGTTATGCATTAGTTATCATATCTAAGAACACTTCACCTAGTCCTATGTCCCAAGGATAAGCATTAGGGTTATGAAGTTTTATATTATAAAATATTAATAAGTATATATCAGAATTTTTAATTATTCACAAAATAGTAAAAATTAAGATAATAATGGGAATCAACTATACTAAACTCCAATAAGTAGAGTTCACAACATATCTCTTCAAACTGGCCTTTCATATATTCTCTCATACCAACCATAGTTAATTACTCCACAAAGTAATTAACTATAGTTAATTAACCCACAAAGTAATTAACTATAGTTAATTAACATAGTTAAATATCCACCAAGGGGATATTTCTAAACACCATAACTGAATGGCAAATTATAAATAAGAATATAATTGAATTTGAGCTGGTGAGAAATCTGTTATGTCAGGTAAGCTCAATTAGTTATCAATGCTGCAGTTTACATCATTTTATTCCTGGAGTCAATCACCTCTAATTTGATAATTTCTCTAACTAAGAAATTTATGTCTGAAATATACCTTAAAATTAAACCTGGATCGAATCACAATGCTCAGATGTCTAGAGTTTTGCCTTGACTTATTGTCTGCCAAGACTTTGAATATTTAATATGCATTGACATCTGTTTTTGGAGCTTTTCCCAAAACTCATTTTGTTTGACTAAATTCTGAACTGCTGTTTGCTCTGATCTCTTATATATTTCTGCACAATATCTTTGCTTTCAATCTTATGCAAACACATAGTGACCCATACTTCAAAATTTTATTTGAAAACAACAGTGATAATTCAGGGTAAGAACCAGATTTTATTCTCCATCTGGTTGGATTTTCCACTATCTCTGGGGAGGAAATCTCAAAGAAAAATATAAAAAGCCAACTGGCATTTTTCAATTAACATTCATTGGATTTTGATCAACTTGAAAGGACTGATATCTTAATATGGAATTTTCTGATCCATGAACACAGTATCCATCTACATTTATTTAGGTGTTCTCTAATTCTCTAAACAGTAATTTGTTGTTTTCAGTGCATAGCACTTTCAAATATTTTTATCAGGTTTATTTCAAAGTATCTCTTAACAAAAAATATATGACATTTGTTACTACTATGTAGAAATATGATAAGAGTTTTGTACATTGATCTTGTAACCTTGCTAAACTCATGTATTAACTCTACGAGTTTTTATTTATTTTTGAGATTCTGTGTGATGTCCTATAAATAATGACCGTTTTATTTCTCCCTTTCTAATCTGGATGACTTTCATTTTCTTGTACTATTTTACTATATCTTCTAATCTGATGTTGAATAGAAGTGGTGAGACTGGAAACCCTTGCTGTGATTTCAATTTTATAAGAAAACTATGAGATAGTTATCATTTCACATGATATTAGCTATAGTTCTTTTCATTCATACACTTCATTAGTCTGAGTACATTTTCTATTGCTAGTTTGCTGATACTTTTTATTATTGAATACATCTGTGAGTTTGTCCAAAGTTGTTTTCTTTTTTTTTGCACTTATTGAAGTAATCATGTGGCTTTTATTGTAAATCTGATAACATGGTGAATTACCATAATTAGTTCTCAAATGTTACACCAACATTGACTTCCTGGTGTAAACTCCATTGGTCATGATATATTATCTATTTATCATTATATGACCCTATTTATTCCTGGTAATATTCTTTGCTCTAACAATTTCTGATATTAGTATAGCTACTACAGATATATTATGATTAGTGTTAGCATGGTATATCTTTTCCCACCTACTTTTAAACTGTTGGTGTCTTTAAAGTAGCCTTCTTATAAGCAGAATATAAGTGAGTCAATTTTTAAATACACCTGATTTTTTTTTTTTTACGTTCAGCAAAATTCTTTTGAAATTCATCTGTGTTACAGTGTTTTCCTAGGTGAGTGGGATTTTATAGTATGAATGAGCCAGTCACAACTGATTTCTTATCCATTCATCAGTTCATGAGCATTTAGACTGTTTCCAATTTTTAATATTAAGAATAAAGTTGCTATGAAAATTCAATGAGTCTTTCACTTCTCTTGTGTAAATATCTAGGAATTTTCTTGGTCTCATGTTAAGTGTATATTTACATTTAAAAATTTGTTTACCTCTTTTTCAAAGCGGCTCTTCTATTTTGCAATGCTAACAGAGATGTATGAGAGTGTCAGGTGTTTTATATACGTGTTAACACTTGGCTTTGCCTTTCTTTTTAAAGTTTAGTTATTCTAATGAATGTGTAATGGTATCTCACAGCAGTTTTTAATTTGATTTCCCCTAATGACTGAGGATGTTCAGCATCTTTTTATAAGTTTTTTTGTCATTTGTTTATTTTCTTTAATGAAGTGGCCATTCAAATCTTATCCCTACTTCTTAACTTTCAGAAGTTAATTTTTTAACAATTAAAAAGTTTTAGACTAAAAAAGACAATGATAATGCAGAAAGTTTCCATATACCCTACAGCCAGTTATACCTATTATTAACATCTTACATTAGTATGATACACGTGTCACAACTAATAAGCAAATACTGATACATTATTCTTAACGAAAGTTCACATTTTATTAAGATTTCCTTGGTATTTACCTAATGGTCTCTCACTGTTCTGGGATCTCAACCAAGACACCATGTTACATTTAGTTGTCATGTCTCCTTAGGCTCTTAGCTGTTAGAGTCTCTTTGACTTGCCTTGTTTTTGTTGGCCTTGACAGTTTTGAACAGTTCTGACCAGGTATGTTGTTGAATGTCCCTCAATTAAAATTTGTCTAATCTATTTCTCATCAGTAGACTAGGGGTGTACGTTTCTGGGAGGAAGATGACAGAGTTAAAGTGCCATATTCATCACATCATACCAAGGGTACATATGCTAGCTACATACCTTATCACTGTTGATGTTGACCTTGGTCACATGGCCAAGGTAGTGTTGGGTAGGTTTCTCCACTACACGTTTGTACTTTTTTCCTTTAATTCTCCATGTTATACTCTTTAGAAAGAAGTTACTGTGCACAGCTCACACTTAAGGAATTGGGGAGTGTGCTTCCCCTCAATGAGGATGGAGTACATTATTTGCATTTCTTCAGCATGGGAAATTTGTTTATTCTCCTTCAAATATTTATTCATTTATTTATACCATTATAGATTCACAGATATTTATTTCATACTTTAGATTATAATCCAAAACAATTTTATTTTATTGTTCAAATTGTTCAACGTTGGCCTTTGGAAGCTCACTCATTTGACTCCTGTGTTCCTTTGATATACACCCATCATTATGTTTTTGTTTTGGCATTTTTTTTTTTTTGAGCACTTCATTACTTCCTGGCACTATAAGATGCTCCAGGTTTATCTTGTATATTTCCTGCCGCAATCCTAGAATCAGGCCTTTCTCTAACGAACCCTGGTTGCTTTCAATGAAGAATGGTATTGAAAGCAAGATATGGGTGCTGTGTGTGCTTGCTATTTCTAGGCCCTCTCAGCTGACGTAGTAAGAAAACATGTATCCTCTAGATACACATCTCTATAAATATTTATATATGTAAATATTTCTATCTATATTAAGCTAAACATTAATTCATGCTGAGGTCTCCAACTCTAATCCATTGCTATAATGATTATTCCAGTCTCCTCTAATCACATAGCTGTAAATTTTACTCCAGTACTGAGAAAATTGACTTCCACCATCCACCATTTATTTACTTAATTGTCATTTTCAGTATACAGAATTATTATCCAGTATGCTTGTGGGAAACCACTTTACCAACTAGAAAACAGTCTTTCATATAGTTTATTTTTCCCTTCGTCTTACAGACCCCACTGGATTCCAAAGTTACTTAGGTCAGACTTCCTCCATGATTGCCTTCAATATGGTTGTTTCACACACTTGTAGTAGAGTTAGATTGTTTTGGCACATTCTGAATTCCATCTTGGAATTCTCTTTATTTATTAAATGATTTTTTCAAAATTTGCATACCTCAAGGTTCACTCTTTGAGTTAAAAAGTTCAATGTGTTTTGACAAAAATGGGTTTCACCATCCTAAAAAATCCATTGTGTTTCAACATTCAACCCTACCATTCTCCTGAACCACTGGAAACCACTAATACTTTTACTGCCTCTATAGTTTTGCATTTTCCAGAATATTATGTAATCAAAATCATACAGTCTTTTGCCTTATCAGACTAGCTTCTCTCTTTTAGCAATATGCATTTAAGAGTCACTCAATTTTTTTACATTAATTAATTAATTAATTAATTTATGGCTGCTTTGCTGTGCGCGGGCTTTCTCTAGTTGTGGCGAGCGGGGGCTACTCTGTTGCGGTGCGCGGGGGCTACTCTGTTGCGGTGCATGGTCTTCTCATTGCAGTGGAGGAGCAAGGGCTCTAGGCGTGCGGTCTTCAGTAGTTATGGCACGTGGGTTTCAGTAGTTGTGGCTGGCAGGTTCTAGAGCACAGGCTCAGTAGTTGTGGCGCACAGGCTTACTTGCTCCGTGGCATGTGGGATCTTCCTGGACCAAGGCTCAAACCCGAGTCCCCTGCATTGGCAGGAGATTCTTAACCCTCTGCCACCAGGGAAACCTAATTCACTCATTTTTATTGAACTGATAGTTCATTTATTTTGATTACTAAAAATATTCCATTATATAGATATACTGTAGTTTGTTTATCTACACGTTTAGGGGAGTGTATCTTAGTTGCTCCCAGGTTTTGGCAATTATAAATAGGTCTGCTATAAATGTCTATGTGTACATTTTTGTGTGGATATAAGTTTTTTAAATTAGTTGGGAAAATATCTAGGAGTACAATTACCAGAATGTATGATAAGACAATGTTTAGCTTTGTAAGAAATTGCACAACTGTCTTCCAAATTGGGTGTATCATTTTACATTCCAACCAGCAATGAATGATAGTCCTGTAGCTCTGCATCTTCCCCCAAAAGCTGGTATTGTCAGCTTTTGGATTTTAGAAATTCTAATATGTACAGGAATCTCATTGTTTTAATTTGCAATTCTGTAATGATGAACACTATTGGGCATCTTTTACATACTTATTTGCCATCTGTGTATCTTCTTTGGTGAGGTGACTGCTCAGATCAGTAGCCCATTTTTAATTCAATTGTCTTTTTTTAATGTTGAGCTTTAGGAATTCTTTTTATAATATTGATACAAGTTATTTACCTATATGCATTTTGCAAATATTTTCTCCCAGTCTGTGGATTATTTTTTCACTCTTAGTGTTTGACAAAATGGATTTTTTGATTCAATAAGGTCTAACTTATGAACTTTTTTCTTTCATTAATCATGATTTTGATATATCTAAAACGCATTGACAAACCCAAAGTCACCTAGATTTTCTCCTATAATGTTTTCTTCTATGATTATAATTTGGTGTCTTGCATCTAGACCTATGATCCATTATGAATCAATTATGGTGAAAGGTATGAGCTCTATGTCTAGGTTCACTGTTTTGCCCATGGTCATCCAACTGATATAGTACTATTTATCAAAAAGACTATCTTTTCCTCACAGAATTGTCTTTGCTCCATTGTGAAAAATCAGCAGATTATATTTGTGTGGCTCTATTTATGGGTTCTCTATCCTATTTCATTGATCTGTGTGTCTATTCTGTAAATAATACTATGCTGTCTCGATTTCAGTAACTTTGTAATAAATTATGAAATTGGGTAGTGTGTATACTTGAAGTTATTTTTATTCTCAAGTATTGTGCTTGCTACCCTAAGTTTTTTGTCTTTTCTATAAACAGTAGAGTCAGTTTGTCTATATTCACAAAATAGTTTGCTGGGATTATTATTGCAATTACATGGATTCCACAGGTCAAATTTGGAACAATTGACACCTTAAAACATTGAGATTTCAAATCCATAATCATGGGGTATCTCTCCATTTATTTAGATCAATGTTGATTTCTTTCATCAGAGTTTTACAGCTTTCAGCATAAAATCCTGTATGTTTTGTTAGATTTATATTTAGGTGCTACTTTCTTTATTTTGGGCGGCTGTTTTAAATGTTATGTATTTTTATTTCAAGTTCCAATTGCTCACTACACTTATATAGGGAAGTAGCCGATTTTTGTATTAATAGAGTGTTCTGTGATCTTGATATACTAAACTATCATAAGAATGAATTAAAATGGAAGTAATCATGGATGATTATTTTACGCAAGTGAGTCAGTTATATCTCAATTATAACTCATCATTCCTCTCATTGTCTACAAAGGAAAGGAAGCAAGTCATCAAACATCATTGAGTGAGCAACTCTTTCAGGCTGTCCTGAAAGTTTTATAGAAATAAAAATAAACAAAGTATTCTTATCAATATTACCAATAATCTCATAATTCTTTTTTCAGTTACACTGCCATGTGCCAGGCATTATAGTTAGTATATGTTACTTAGCTCAGTTTTTACCATGACCTTACAACATAATCCATTAGTCAAGAAACTATAAGACACTGATGAAAGAAATTGAAGATGACACAGATGGAAAGATATACCATGTTCTTGGATAGGAAGAATCAATATTGTCAAAATGACTATACTACCCAAGGCAATATACAGATTCAGTGCAATTCCTATCAAATTACCAGTGGCATTTTTCACAGAACAAGAACAAAAAATTTTTTAATTTGTATGGAAACACAAAGGAGCTTGAATAGCCAAAGCAATCCTGAGAAAGAAAAACAGAACTGGCGAAATTAGGCTCCTTGACTTCAGACCATACTACAAAGTTACAGTAATCAACACAGTATAATACTGGCACAAAAACAGAAATATAGATCAATAGAACAGGATAGAAAGTCCATAAATAAACCCATGCCCCTATGGTCAACTTATCTATGACAAAGGAGGCAAGAATATACAATGGAGAAAAGACAGTCTCTTCAATAAGTGGTGCTGGAAAAACTGGACAGCTACATGTAAAAGAATGAAATTAGAACACTTTCTAACACCATACACAAAAGTAAACTCAAAATGGATTAAAGACCTAAATGAAAGACTGGATACTATACAATTCTTAGAGGAAAACATAGGCAGAACACTCTTTGACATAAATCACAGCAATATCTTTTTGGATCCACCTCCTAGAGTAATAAAAATAAAAGCAATAATAAACAAATGGGATGTAATTAAACTTAAAAGCTTTTGCACAGCAAAGGAAACCATAAAATGAAAAGATAACACACAGAATGGGAGAAAATATTTGCAAATGAAGTGACTGACAAGGGATTAATCTCCAAAATACATAAACAGCTCATGCAGCTCAACATAAAAAAAAATCAAAAAATGAGCAGAAGATCTAAATAGGCATTTCTCCAAATAAGACATACAGATGTCCAAGAGGCACATGAAAAGATGCTCAACATTGCTAATTATTACAGAAATGCAAATCAAATGAGATTATCACCTCACACCAGTCAGAATGACCATCATCAAAAAGTCTACAAACAGTAAATGCTGGAGAAGGTGTGGAGAAAAGGGAACCCTCCTACACCACTGATGGGAATGTAAATTGGTACAACCACTATAGAGAACAATATGGAGGTTCCTTAAAAAACTAAAAAGAGAACTACCATATGATCCAGCAATCCCACTCCTGGGCATATATCCAGAGAAAACCATAATTCAAAAAGATACATGCACCCCAATGCTCATTGCAGCACTATCTACAATAACCAAGACATGGAAGCAACCTAAATGTCCATCGACAGAGGAGTGGATAAAGAAGATATGGTACATATATACAATGGAATATTACTCAGCATAAAAAAGAATGAAATAATGCCATTTGCAGCAATGTGGATAGATCTAGAGATTATCATACTAAGTGAAGACAGAGACAAATATCATATGATATCACTTATATGTGGAATCTAAAAAAACGATACAAATGAGCTTATTTACAAAACAGACATAGAAAACAAACTTATGGTTAACAAAGGGGAAAGATGGTAGAGGGAGGGATAGATTAGGAGTTTGGGATTAACATATACACACTATTATATATAAAATAGATCATCAACAAGGAACTACTGTATAGAACAGGGAACTCTACTCAATATTCTGTAATAACCTATATGGGAAAAGAATCTGAAAAATAATGGATATATATATATATGGTATATATATATTATATATATATAGTATATATATATATTTTATATAAGTGAATCACTTTGCTGTACATCTGAAACTAACAACATTGTAAATCAACTATACTCCCATATAAAATAAAAAGTAAGTTTAAGAAAAGATTCTCCAAAATGCAATCAAAAGAAGCCAAATTCTAGCTATATTATATGAAATAAAATCATAATAAAAGCAATAGGAGGTTTTTATTATGTCAAGGCACAGGGAAGGGTGGGTGAAAATGGATTAGGCATTACATACAGCACCTATTTACTCCTTTTTTTTATCTCCTTACTTATCTTTATGTTTTGACCTTAAAGAAGGGGATTTCCATTGTAAGAACAGGATTCCTCCATGTGACAGAGAAGATAAATAGTTAAAACTATCAAGGAGAATCTCCTTTGTATTTTTAAGCACGGAAGTTCCAAGGCAGTTTTCTGATCCATGTTGCTTGCATCACATGTCTATCCTTTAGCCAACTGTCATAACTGGGAGCATGAAGCTCCATTATCGGCTAGTTCAGGTCATATGCCCAACTCTGAGGGTCAAAAGGAGGGTTCCATGATTGACAGCCCACCCAAATGAATGGTGATTGGGGAATTTTCAAAATATAATGTTAAATATAGGCCGGTATTACCTTATAGATGAGGTATATGAAGCTTAGAGTTTATATAACTTATAAAACATCATCCATGGACTTCCCTGGTGGCACAGTGGTTGAGAGTCCACCTGCCAATGCAGGGGATGCGGGTTCGTGCCCCGGTCTGGGAAGATCCCACATGCCGCCGAGCAGCTGGGCCCATGAGCCATGGCCGCTGAGCCTGCGCGTCTGGAGCCTGTGCTCCGCAGCGGGAGAGGCCACAACATTCACAAATTTAGAGATATCTCCCAAAACCACCCAGCAAGCTGAGGAAAGAATAACTGGGAGACAAGTTGTCTCCTGAGTTACACACTAGTGCTCATTCCCGCTCACCAGGTTCAAAGAGATGTTCCCAAGATACCAGTCTCTGGAGCAAGAGAGATTCAGGGCAAAGGGAAGGAGTGAGCATACCACTTTAGCCAGAGAAACACCAATCTGACAGGTGACAGAGTCAAAGTGTCAACTTATTCAGTAAATTTTTAAATAATAAATATTTATTTATTACAACTGGTCCATACAGATTATGAGAAATTGTAACTGGGCAGATGTTTTAAGGATAAGTGTGTTTTCCCATAAATTAAACCATTCCAAACATAAAAGCACAAGAACATACAAACACAGGAATAAGTGAACCATATCCTGACATAGTGGGGCAATGTCTTTGTTTCTAGATTTACAGATCAGAAAAAGCAAGCAATACATCTCCACTAATGTAGATCAGTGAAACTGTGTAAGCATATACTGATTTATATAACTTCTCTAGATCAATAGCAGTAGGAGATCCTTAGCAACTCACATCATGGCCCCATTGTTCATCCAGCCCTCCATGCAGGAGGAAAAAGACCACAATATTGTTCTGATTGTGGTGAGTATTTAAAGGCATTTCCAGCCAAAAGAAACTATCACGGCTAGACTTACCCAAAAGATTTGGGTTGGGGCCGGGGGTGGGGTGGGGTGGATATTCAAGCAGAAAAAAGTGGGAAAAGTATGAAAAGAAATTCTGAAATAGGAAGCACAGAACTCAGTGAAGAAGAAGACACATTCAATCTAGGTTAGAGCATTGGGGGAGAGAGTACAATGGCATGGGACTTCAGAGGTGGCCCAGGGCCAGCTTCTACAGGACAGAATATGCCATGTTAATGAATCTCACCCTCCAGATGCCTCCACGGTTCACTCACTGGATTCATTCAGCTCTCTGTGCAAAAAGTCATGTGCACAGAGAGGCCTTCCCTGACCACGGCATCCAAAGTAACACGTGGAGTCTACCACTCTCTAGCTCTTTCTCTTTGTGTTATTCTTTCCACAGCCCTTATTTATGCGTTGCTTCTTTTTTTATTGAGACACCATTTGTTTTCCCACTAGAATGTAGATTCTAACAAGACAGAACTGTTTCTGTTTTGCTCACAGCTCTATCCCCAGCACCTAGAATAATGGCATATGATATATGTTCCAGAAGTATCTGGGAGATGAATGAATGAACAAACAATCTTGCTTTCCTAGACTAACTGGGTAGTTTAGGCAATTCATTCAGCCTCTTCATATTTACATATCTCACTGAGCTCTTATGAGATTAAAGGAAATGCACATAAAGTACTTAGTCCAGGCCTGACACATGCACATGGTAAATTCTCAATGAAAGTAAATTTTAGAATCGGACACAGAAAAAGGAGAAGCAAATAGTCGACCAAAATATGCACCCATTATATAGTTCAGAGACAACACCTCCATAGCTTTAAATCTCTCTGTCCAAATGTCACAAAAATATCTTTTGTATCTTTGTCTTTCCTTAAAGAAGGAAGGAAGGAAGGAAGGGAGGAAGGGAGGAAGGGAGGAAGGGAGGGAGGAAGGGAGGG
>NW_020174301.1:258909-263049 GCF_003031525.2 Neophocaena asiaeorientalis asiaeorientalis
AAAACTCAGTTGGGTTTAGTAGTAGTAGTAGTTGAATCTGAGATTAACTCTTATACATACAACTGAATTATCTCAATAAAATAGAGTAAAATCATTATTGTTTGTAAACACATCATTTATCAAAAATGATATAAAATACTTCATTTGAATTTTCAAAGAGCGTAACTGCAGAGTGTATCCCAATGGACACAAATGAAAAAGAGAGGAAGAAAGAAATGGAGGGAGGGAGGGAAGGAGGGAGGGAAGGAGGGAGGGAAGAAGGGGAAGTTCAGTGTTGAAAACTACCAGAATTTAGCCTATTATTTTATAGAACCAGATAAGATAGTTCTGTCACAAATCTTTCTTTCCCACAATAATACATCAGATTCCACACAGGAAGAATATGAATGTTTGTATGTGTAAATGAGTGTGTGTTTGTATGTAAACACATAGCTGCAAAACCACATATAGTGTAAATGTGAAAATAAGCCTCTTCCCTCTGCCTTTCCTGCAGTCTCTATACAGGCAGAATCATGAAAAAATGAGAAATTCTCTCCTTTTGGTTTTGCAAGAGGATTTCAATCCTGACTTTGAGGCGTTTGGGTCTAATTTATGACACATTTATTGCATGATTCTTATCCAACATAGAAACAAAAATCAATAATGCAGGACTGATCAATGGGGCTCAGGTACTGAAAAAGAAACATATCTTGCAGGTGTTAAACATATAAAAGTGTGAATCGTTATTATGGTGCTTCAAAGCTAGGTATCTGCTTGTAAGTAGTAAAGATATTACATTATCCCTGTTATCCACCTGTAAAAAACTTTATTTTTCACCTACTTTGCAGAACTGATTATATTTCTAAGGCTACTGAGCTTCCTGATGGCCTGTGGATCAGAGAGTTGGAGGCCTGAAGCTTCTGGAATGCCCTTGATTTTGCTGTTTATCTAGTTTGTTTATAAGCAATGGCCTATTCACCAAAAAGATTTGAAGAACACTTGTTTTGTACTAAGGCTGTGTCTTACACTGTCCTAGTTCTTTGGGGGAAGCTGAAGGTAGCCCCTTTATCCCACCCAAGTGCACCTGTGAGTGAGGGAGAAGGGAGGAGAGGGTTGGAGAGGGAGGGTAGAGATTATCAATTACTATTTCAAAGGTGAAATTTAGTAATAGCAGCTGAATTATTACATATTTGTATTTTCTTGAAAACTACCAGTGATAGACCTATCCTAGGCCAATGGTTCTCAAATTCCTGTCCTTCAAGATCACTCTGGAGGCTTGTAAAAAAAAAGTAGGTTCCCAGGAGTAGCCCCCAAGGATGTGTGATTCAGGGGGACTTGAGTGAGAACAAGGAATCTCAGTGTTTCAGAAACACCTGAGGTGCATCTGATGGGCTGAGGGCCACATTTTCAGTAATACCAAAGCAATCAATATCCTCTAATTGTTTATTATCTTGCATATGACTTGTTTATTCACACCTGTTCTTTTTTTTTCCATTGATCTTCTGCCCCACCCTCCATCCTCCTTAAATTTTTTCTTAGTCTATTATGTAAGGCTAAGCTGGTCCCATTGTAAAGGTCACTTTACAAGACGGCAAAACACCTGTAGCTGGTGCTCCCTGGAATTAATAGTGATGGGAAAAGAAGCAGACATGGCAGGAATAAAGGAAAATTATCATTCCACTTAATCATGATAGGATGTTGATGAACAGTTATTACAACCCCTCTTGTTAGTAGTTGAAGAAACTGATATTCAGAAAGTTTAAGTTATTGGGTCAAGGTCACACAAATGGTGTAGGAAAGGCAGAAAGATCAAAAACGGGGAGGGAAGATTATTGTAAATTGGAAAGTCTGTCAAGTCTCAGTTTGAGGGGGCTCATTATGGATATTAATGAATCATTATTCCCTGAGGGATCAAAGTAGGCCAATAAGCTGGCTGTGCTAATAACATGACTTTGGAAAAAATGAAAGAAAACCGTAGTTCTTGTTACCCAATCCCAAATGAAAGCAATTAAAAAGTAAATCTAAAAGAAAAGAGTGGGGTCTTATATCCACTTATATCAGGCCATGAGTGAAAGAGCCTTGCCAAAAGGGGGTGTGGCTGTGCATATGCGTGTGTATATCCACGCGCATGCAATAACCTCTGGGCAAGGAGATTATTATCTTTTCCTAATAGAGAACAACTTAGATGGTGCTGATCAAAAGCTGGCACTAGGCATGCAGCCTCAATCATTAAAACTTCCATTTATAACCTCTCTTTTAAGAGGAGACAGGTTGATTATAAGTTTCTCAAGTCAAATGAATTAACTTCATGTAATTCTAATTTCCAAGCCCCAGCCCCTCTCCAACCCATCTTTCCAGGTCATCAGGAAGCTAGTTTGTAATTTAACCCTGTGTTGTCTGCATGAGGGTAAGAATCATGTGTTCTCAGTCAGATGGAGAAGTGTAGGCCACTTTGTCCTAAAACCTCAGCCATAAATATGACTGGCGTTAAGCCATCAGCATGAACAGAAAATAGCATTTCATAAATTTTAACTTTTATCTCTATGTAAACTTAACCAACATATTTTAAATAATAATTCATGAATATTTATATTTATACTATTTGTCTATGAGGATCTTTAAAAGTTATATTTAAAATAATGGTTTATAAGCCATTATTTCATTTTTTACAACCCAGTAGTTGGCTGTCTGTGGAGCTACAAAATAGAGATCAAATCCATCTCCTATTTAAAGAAAACTAACCACTCAAACTCTTCTAAGCTAAGAAAGGAGTGATGCCAAGCATAAAGTTACCAATATTAAAAAGTATTTTGAAATATTAAAATGAGTCTACAAAATGCACGTTTTTTTAATGACTGCATATTTGAACAATATAAAATCAACATGACTGAAATGTTAATATTTATTCATAATTGGGGTATATTCTAAACATCAAACAAATGATAGTCCATTCCTTTCCTCCTCAGGGTCTAGTACGACCTCCATTATATATTGAATGAACTATATGTATATGTTTATGATGATAAAGACACATTTTATCAAGCATCTTCTGAAGAATACAGACTTTGTGTCAGGGTTCTCCAGAGACACAGAATCAATAGGATATACGTGTGTATACAGATAATTATTATGGGAGCTAGAAATTCTGAAATCTATAGGTTGGACCAGCAGCTTGGAAACTCTGGCAGGATTTCTATGTTATAGTCTTGACGTAGAATTCTTTCTCCAGGAAATCTCAGTTTTGCTCCTAAGGCCTTCAGCTGATTGGATGAGGCTCATCCACATCATCTACCATAATCTCACTTAAAGTAAATTGATTGTAGGTGTTAAACATATCTATTGATATAAAATATCTTACAGCAATATCTAGACTAATTTTGATAAAAGGTGTGGGTACCATAGTGATACATAAAATTTAACCATCACAGACTTGGAGAGAAATGCCTCATGTTGAAAACCACTGAGTGTATCAGAAGTTTCTGTAACAAACATGCCCCGCTATTTTCATGATTTAATGAAATAGAAGCTTAATATTTATCCTTATTATAGCCCTATGTGATATAGGTTTGGTAAGCACTCTTCCTGCACACCACTGTCCAAAGACGCGGGTTTCTTCCATCTTTTGCATCCATTATCACCTAGGGCCTCACCATCCTCTGCAGGTAGTCAGCAAGGCAGAAAAATATTGAATATGAAGCTACTTCTTCATAGCTTTGCCCCAGAAATTACATTACTTCTACTCACATTTCAATGGCAAGAAATAGTCACATGGCCATACTTAGATGTAAAGGGGCTTGTAAATGTGATTAGTATATACGCAGCTTATTGTTAGCAGAAATTCTCTACTCTGAAAGGGGGAGCACGCATTTAAACCCTTAAAGTGCAAAAGGAAACTCAAGACATCATCTAAATAAAGTCATTTAATTGTTTAAAAATTAGGCTGTTGGGGGGCTTCCCTGGTGGTGCAGTGGTTGAGAGTCTGCCTGCTGATGCAGGGGACGTGGGTTCATGCCCCTGTCCGGGAAGATCCCACATGCCGCGGAGCAGCTAGGCCCGTGAGCCATGGTCGCTGAGCCTGTGCTCTGCAACGGGAGAGGCCACAACAGTGAGAGGCCCACGTACAAAAAAAAAAAAATAAAAAAAAAACTCAAAATGGGGTAA